>NW_020955515.1:459316-497514 GCF_003031625.1 Empidonax traillii
TCAATAAACAAGCTAAAAAAAGATTTTAAAAGAGTGAGAGAGAGGGAAGAGCAGCGGGCAGGTGGCCCCGCTGGTGCAGCCAGTAGAGGGCAGTGGAATTTAGAGGAAAGTTGTCTGAACTTCATGTAATTAAATATTTGAAGTGATAAAACCATCAGTTTACATCGTTATTTGAACCTACCTATTCTGGCCTAGACTAAGACACAAGCGGGACAGAGAGCAAAGGGCGATAGAAAGGAGGGAAAATGTATTACCTTAGGACCCTTAAAAAGTTGCACTTTGGGCTATCAGGAAGGTTTCAGACTTAGAGCATCATTTAAAAGTGATTATTTAATCTTTTAAATCATTTTCAATTATTGCAATGCACTAATTCAACGCATCCTATTGAAACCAACACAGCTGCTTTTCATGGGTTTAAAAACCTATGGGTAACTTAAAATAGGAAAAACATCAATTAAGAAGAAAGGTGTTTGCAAGGCAGTCCCATCGCCACTCGTGAAGATGAAAACTGGTTCTAGCCCACCAGAACGAGAAAGTGAAACAGGTTAAGCAAAACGCAACACAAGAAGATTTTTAAGGCTCACAACACCTTTGATCACGAAGGGCGAAAGCAACATTTCTCATTTCATGGCCAAACAGAACAATCATCCCACGGCCAAGGTTCCCGCACGATTTGCCATGAGCCCCAGTTCGCGTTTTGTGATGGACCGACAGATTTCGGTTACTGTCTGAGCCCTTCTTGAGACACGCAGGACCTGAAGTAACAGCGCTGCTCCTCGCCGGGGGAGCCCGAGGTTTGCCCGGAGAGGCTGCCGGGGCCGTGCGGGTGCCCCGCGTGTCCGCCCGGCCCGGGGGGGACACGGACCGGGGGCAGCCCGGGCGCTGCGGGGCCGAACCGCCCGCGGGTCCCGCCGAGGCTCCGGGCTCGGCACCGGCGACACCCGCCCCGAGCGGGACCTGTTGCCCTCACGCACCGGACCAGCCGCCCGGGGGGACGCGGCGGCCGCACCGCGACACCTCCCGCACCTCAGCCCGGGCGCGGGGGACCCGGTCCCGCACTGCGGCACCTCAGCCCTCCCTCAGCCCGGCGGTGCCCCGGGGCACCTTGCCGGTCCCTCGCCAGCCCTTGCCGGTCCTCCTCAGCCCGAGCGGAGCCCTCAGCTCCCGTTACCCGCTCCCCCCGCGCTCACCTGCCGCCGCTGCCGGTGATGCTCCCGCAGCCCGAGCAGAGCCCTCACCGCCTGCAGCGGCCGCCCCGGCCGCCAGGGGGCTGCCGCGCGGCGCGCCGGGTAATGTAGTCCCCGCACCACCCGGCACATCCAATCCCCCGCCGAGCCGCGGAGCGTGCCGGGAGTTGTGGTTTCTCTCCCGCCACGCACGCTGGGAAGTGTAGTCCGGCCCCGCCGCGCGCCGGCGGAGCCTGCCTGCAGGGGAACTACAACTCCCGTGAGACAACGCGCGCGGCGCGGGGGTGCCGTGCCGAACCCCGGCGGGTGTCCCAGGGCCGGCATGGCGGCCCCGCCGCCCTCAGCGCGGGGCGAGCCCCCGCCGCCGCCGCCGCCACCGCTGCAGTACAGCGTCCTGCTGGAGCACCTGGTGGGCGACAAGCGGCGGCCCCGCGCGTGGGACCCCGCCGTCTTCGGCGGCATCCCCTGCCCTCCCAAGAGCGAGGAGCAGAAGATGGTGGAGCGGGTCATGGAGAGCTGCCCCTTCAAGGCGGCGCTGGCCTGTGTGGGAGGTGCGGCGGCTGAGGGGGCCGGGGGGCGGCCGGAGGGACGGGGCGGTGCGGGAGGGGGGTGTCCCTGCGGGATCGGGAAAGGGTGATGGAGAAGAGGCTGCGACCCTCGCGTTTGATTTTCCTCCTCCTGAGCCTCCTCCGGTGCCTGTCACAGGTCGCGGGGAGGGATCGCTGCCTGTCTGCCCTCCCTGGAGAGGCGGAGGTGCTGCCGGCCTTTCCCCAGCACGGCACGGGCTGTCCGCGGTACCCACGGACCGGCACTGCCCCCGTGGCGCTCCAGGGCTGCTCTGAGAGCCCGCAGGGGATGTGCCGCTCCAATCCCTGCTCAAGGTATGCTCTTTGCCTTCCGCAGGGTTTGTCCTGGGAGGTGCGTTCGGGATCTTCACGGCTGGCATCGACACCAACGTGGGGTTTGATCCCAAGGATCCCTATCGCACGCCCACGGCAAAGGAGGTGCTCAAGGACATGGGGCAGAGGGGCATCTCCTACGCCAAGAACTTTGCCATCGTGGGTGCCATGTTCTCCTGCACGGAGTGCGTGGTGGAATCTGTGAGTAAGAACTTCTTCAGCACTGAGAAATGTTTTATTGTACCCTTACTCAGTAACCTTGATGCACAGAATTATGTATATCCCCTTTGCAAAGTCCTTTTCAGTTTAAGTCCTGAATGTATTAGCAAGTGTAAGCATTCCTTTTTTTGAGCTCTGGCTGCAAGTACTTGTTACTTTAAAACTCAAGCGGTGAGTTGTAGCGTGGTAATTTGAGTGTCTAAAAATTCCACATGTAGAATGGGATCCTTTGATTAGAGCTCTGGAGTAACAGTCAGCCTGTTTTCATCTGGCCCCTACAGCAAGAAATGAACTTGTGCAGCTCAGCAGTAAATCCATCATCCATTTTCTTAAACAGGAAAATTACCCTGTTACGAATTTGAGTCCTGCCTTTTAATTGAAAGACACAGCTATTTCTTGGCTCATCTAAAGAAAAGTGTATCTGCTTGCACCGTGGAGCAGAACAAATTGGTCTCTGCACTGGTGGAAATCCAGCATGTCCTGGCTATGGAAATAGTATATCTTTTCAGCAGGTGCTGTGGCTCTCACCTGTGCCAAGAACCAGCTGCTTGGCCGGGCTCAGGGCTGCACTCGGGTAGTCACAGCACTTCTAAAGCCTCCGAGCAGGTGCTCGTGTTCAGTGCTGTGTTCTGGGGCTGTATCTGCTCACCTGAGCATCCTTCCTGTAGCACTGCATTGCACCATATGGATTTATTTGTCTTACCTCTCCCAGCGACCTGTTCCTTCCTCCTCTCCTGGCCCTGCAAGTTTGGGAGTGCAGGGCCATCTGCTGAGAGCAGAGGGAAAAACATCCTCAGCTGAGAAGGGGCTGGAAGGTGGTTTAATCTTCCTTGCCCTCAGTGCAGACGCTGAGTGTTTATTCCGTATTTACATGTAGACTCTGATTTTTAATTCCCCAGTATCGCGGGAAGTCGGACTGGAAGAACAGCGTCATCAGTGGCTGCATCACGGGAGGAGCCATCGGCTTCAGAGGTTGGTGGTGCCTGCTGGGAGCTGTTTCTGTGATGAGACTCGAATTTGGTTATGCAGCACACAGGGCTCCGTGTGGAACACGCCCTGCAAACCTCTTTGCACGGGGATTAGAGCGAAGCCCGAATGAGGATGTGCTCCAGACTGACAGGGCTGCGCCCTCATCTTCCTGTCAGCTCCAGAGATAAGCCTGGGGAGGGAAGGCTTGGTCATACAGGGCAGTGAGGTTGGAGGAAAATCAACAGAATTCACAAGAAGAAGAATGAGATGCTGTTAGCTACCTACATTCTTCTGTGGTGTAGCGGGGAAGAAGCCAAAAATATACAACTCCGAAGCTACAGCTCGTGTTAACAGAGCTTTACTTGTATCTACTATTTCACTGGCAGTAACACTTAATTTGCACAGTGTGTAAATTGCTTTCCTCCTTTCTTACGAATCAAACATATGTATGGAGTAGGAGCACTGTGGTTTTAGCCCAGCAGCGCTAGTGGGGACTTTGGGAAGCCTTGAGTGGCAATAACATCTGGAAAAAGCCCCAGGTAGGAACAGAGCTGCTCTGCTCATCAGAAATATCAAACATCTCACACCTCTCCTTAAGTAAAAAACCTGTCCATAGAGCATAAAGGAAAAGAAAGCTCTCTTGAAAGTGCTTCTAATTGAGCTTGTTAAGTTGTGTCTGTCCTCAACCTAATCCTCTTAGAGCTTTCAGAGCAGTAGCTGCTCTTCCTGTCCCTCCCTGGTCCCACAAAGCCACTTGCAGTGCCCAGATCAGAGCACACCAAAATCAGCAGTGGCCACTGGCGTGTTCTCTTCCGCCCCTTTGTGGAGACTGAGAAACACAGGACCCAGTCAGGGTGTCCTGCTGGTCCCACTGCGGGGTTGTACATCAGGCCCCCCCTCACCTTGGGCAGTGCCGGTGTCCCCTGGAGCTGCACTGCCATGTGTGTGACCCCTTTGAGCCAGCACAGCATAAGGGAGTTACTGGGAAGGGAAGTATTTTTTCTACTTCACCTCATTTCCCCCCCTCCTTGCCTTGCAGCCGGTTTGAAGGCCGGGGTGATCGGCTGCGGGGGATTCGCCGCTTTCTCCGCTGCAGTCGATTACTACCTGCGGTAGCAGCCGGCTCCCTCGGGAGCAGCCTTCCCTCCAGCTCCAGTGCTGCTGCTGAGAGCCTGCACCGCGGCAGAACCACCAGGCTTACCTTTCCCCTGCCTCTGGAGTCCCGACGAGCGTGAGCGGGGCGGCGTTGGCCGCTTTTCTGAATGACTAACAACGCTCTGGCTCCCAGCCCGGGCGAGCTGCTCCGGGCGGACTCGCGGGAGTATGCGAGGATGGAGCCAGGGATGGAGCAGCATCTCCAGGATGGATCAGCTGACTGTCAGTTTCCAGGAAACACGCCTGGACTCTGAGCTTTCTCAATCTGATTTTGATTAAGTCTGTTGCTGGCATTAAAAGAGGCGGGAGGACGTAACCTCCCAACAGAAACGCACTGATTTAGGTTACCGCGTGTTTGAATGTGCTGCGAGTGTTTAACAGTTTGCAGCTTGCTGCTCTGTTCGGGAGAGGTAAGATCCTGTGGAGAAATAAGTTTGTTCCAGGCTTTTCTTAAAATACCATCTGAAGACAAACCACCATCTGTACAACTTGTCTTATTTCATAAGTACAGAGATGAGCGCCAGATTTCTTTACCATGTCTTAAAGGGAAAAGCAGAAAGGAATCCTCAGCCTTAGAGCCATGTGGTTACTGGCAGATGAACAAAACAGTTTAAGGGGAAAGAAAAGAGGTTGTTGCTGAAGTATAATTCTCTGTAGCCACTTGGCTAGCCTGATTTAACCTCGCTGTGGGAGTACGAAGAATTTTGCTACTGCTTTAGCTGCCCCAGGCTTGCCCCATTAGTTCCAGCAGTTTGATAGTGAGACTAGAAAGCAGAGCTGTGAGAATAAACCACTGTTTGACAGATAACTGGGCATTCACTCGGCACACAGTCTGCTTCCTGTCACGTCCCTGTGCCACCTCAGAGTGCCCCAGTGCTGCACTGGGGGGAGTGAAGTGTTATTCTGCAGGACACCGGTGCTGAAGGCAAAATATGTTTGTCAGCTCAAGGAGCTGCTGCCTTTGTGATTTGTGCTCCTGCTCTTCTAACTAAGCTCTGTTCTCAGACCTCAAGGGGTCATTTTTAACCTTCGTTGAACCACTCTGTAAAGGCAAACAGCCACCACCATCATTTTGAGGCAGACAGACCTAATAGCGGTTCTCCCACCTCCTTCCCCTCCTTTGCATCCCCAGTTTGACATCCCAGAGCAGTGACAGCACGGGCTTACCTGGAGGAGCAGTACCAGCAGGGTGGTTTGGCTGATGCAGTGGTCAGTTTGGAGGCACATTGTCTCCCATTCCCACACAGAAAGAGGGGAGACAGCACCATGTGATCTATCAGATGAGGTTTCCAGATCTCCTGATGTCCCTTGCTGTGCCTGTTGAGTATCCTCAGGCCAGAAGCTGTGCAAGTCAGCTGAATTTTAAGCTTGAGTAATTCTAGGCTGATTAAACAGGCTGGCTCCAGACAGTCCAGGTTTGTTTTCCCCCAAAAAAGCAAGGATGGAGCCCAAACCATAAGAAATCTCTTCAAATATTGCCTGGCACACTGCCTGTGCATATACCACTGGCTTGAAGTGCAGCTAGCAATAACTCCACTATATAGAAAGAGTAAAGCTGTGATGCCAAGGCGATCAGTTAGTGCAAACAGCAACACCACAGGGCTTCTTTTGTGCAAATATTGGGGCTTTGCATTTTTATTAACATTTTTTTTTCTCCTCACATGGTTTTACAGCCATTTAAAGTTTATAATCTACAGAAATTGAAACGGAACACAAACAAAAATATATCCTTAACAACTTTTGAAAGTCAAATATTAATTAACAGTTCTATTCTACCTGTAGCTGCAAGAGTCCACCCCCCCTCTCGTTTTCCTTCCTGTAGGGACAAGCAAAAGCCAGTCATGGGGACCAGGCCTCCAGCCACTGTCGCACGGGGGGAGATTTGGCTGTACAGAGTCTCCATCTGGAATGACGGTGTCGTGGACAGAGACTTGGACACATGTAACAAATCAGACACACAGGGGTCCGTTGTGCAGTCAGATCTAAAGCTCGGCCTCCTTGCTGGGTCCAGGGCCAAGACAGACGCCTGGTTATTTTCTGCAATGCTGTTTCCTTTCTGTTTAGCTGGTAGTCAAGAGGAGCAGGGTCTGGAGTGTGAGCCCTTTGGAGGGGGACTGAGAGACCTCCCCTCCTTGTTGCTTTGCTGGTGCAGGGCTGGCAGGGGCTGCCTTCCCCAGGGAGGTGGGCTGAGGACATACCTGGTGCATCAGGGGCCGGGCTCTACCTGGAACAGTCCATTAGGGGGGAGGGGAAAGGCAACGCCGCTGTCGGGGATACGCTTGGTCACTTCTCATCCATCTCCATTTGGCACAGGAGAGCACGGGGCCAACGCAGTCGGGGGGGGGCTTTTCCCATAAGAACACGGACTCGGCTCACAGAGCGAAAGGTTTTATGTCCCAACAGGTACCAACACCTACCTGGGCGGGTGGGAGGGTGGGGGAGCCGGGCACTCAGGTGGCCGGAGCACAGCCTGGCAGCGAGTGCAGGCACGTGGCCATCCTGCCTTGGGATGTGGCCTGACACTCTGGTCATCAGCCTGGGAGGGGACAAGAACGGAGCCACTGAGACGGACCTGAGCTGGCTGGGCACGGCTAATCCTTCTGCCATGGATGGGAAGGCCATGAAGGCTTTCCTCCTCCTGTCCCTCTGCGCTGCTTTCCAGGCTGAGTGACCATCCAGTTGCTCCAGAGCACTGGCCTCTGGCAGCCTGGCTGCCTCCAAGGCGGGGCCATGTTGCTGCCATGTGCAGTGGGGACGGCCAAGGAGGGAAACAAAAACCTCCTCGTTCCCACGGGCACAGCAGGAATGCTGGTGCCCTGGCAGGCTCTGCCACAGGGTGCATGCAATGCTCATGGCAGTGCTGGGCTGACAGGGGCGTGAGTGCCTCACAGGTGTACAACAGCTGGGACCCTGTGCCCTGCCAAATTTCCACACTGGGGAAATTTGGGCTCCACGTGCCCTGATGGGACCCCGTCAATGCCAGAGCACAGACATGGGGTCAGCACAGGGAGCAGACCTGCCTGGCTGGCCATCCCTCCAGCCTGCCATGGGTTGAGACCCGCACAGCACCTCTCGCTCCAGCCTTGTGTGAGGGGTTATCCCAAAATGAGGCGAGATCCAGCGAGGGAAGTAACCACCATGCTACACACACACAGGCAAAGCATGGGATTAGGGCTGCAGAGGGGACTGGCCTGAAAACACCCAGAAGAGCCGAGGTGAGGAGGAAGCAGCACCTGCCCCTCTGCCCTCGTGGTCCCAGGTTTGCTCGGGCCAGAGCGGGATCCAGGCACGGGGTCCAAGGATTGCGCAGGCAGCAAGTCAAAGCAGAGCTGGTCGTCACCATCACCGGGGAGGGAGGCCCGTGAGCTCCCAGGCCCTGAGCGAGCCAGTGCTGCACATGCAGGCGTGGGGCAAAGGGAGCTGGGCAGTGAAACAGGCACTCGTGGGGCACTGCAGGTGTCTGGGGTGCCTGGTAGGAGTGAGCGGGCGGAAAGGAGTCCAGGAGAAAACTAGCCAAGGGGGAAGCCTGTGTCCACAGCCCTTGTCAGTCACTACCTCTTCCGTTGAGCAAATATACATAAAAACAATTCTTGAACACGAGGAGGGACATAAGACACGACTACTTTACAGAGAGGCACGGTGGGACCGGGCCCCTGGAACGCGATTGTACAGGAGCTGCAGGCGGCACCGTCCCGGGTCCGGGCTGGGCTCCCTGGGGGCTGCCATCCAGTCCGTGTCCCCCAGCAGGGAGCTGGGAGTGTTTGCAACTGGTGCCTTCTCCCTGCAGGCTACACGTCCGTGGAGAAGTAAAGTGTGTTGCGTTTCAGCTCGGTGAAGGAGATGGGAGGATGCTGCAGGTAGTAGAGAAGGACCTGGACCTGTAGAAGGCAAATGGGGGGTGTTAGTGCAGGAAGAGGAAGAGCTGCCGCCTCCCAGCTTGTCCCTGTGGAGCAAAGAGCGACAAATCTACCCAAACAGGCAGGTGAACCCCTCCATTCCCCGCCCAGCACTGCCAGCACTGCTCTTACCTGGGCCATCACATCGTGGGACCAGATATCAGAGGCCAAGGTGAGGTGTGCCTTGCTCTCCCCCTCTGAGGGTCTCAGCAGTGTCGGCCCAAAGACAGTGGCCAGATTGTGGAGAGACATTTTGTTGATAGGCTCCTTTTCAGCCACTCTGTGGGGTACAGGAAGAGAGGGAGTGTCAGCCCCTAACATCGTTCTGGAGCAGGGCAGCCATGGGGTGATGTGGGGGGCGAGGGCTGCTCTTCCTCCCAGCCCCAGGGGGGCACCTCCAGCTCACCACTGCACTTCACAGCCCTTGGAAAACCCAGGTGCAGGGGAGGGAGCTCTGCCCCCTTCACGGCCTCCTCCGGAGCCGCCGGGCCTGGCCGGGAGCCCCGGCTGTGATGTGGCAGCAACCGAGCCCTCGCTGCTGTGCTGCGGGGCCTCCACCCTTCCCCATCCCAGCAGGCTACGGGAGCTCCTCACCATCCTGTGCCCCCTGCACCCACTCCCCACAAGGCTCCCTGCCCCAAGAACCCTGTGGGAGCCCTGCCAGCATCGAGGGAAGCAGGACCACAACATTGCCATGTTAGGAGGCAGCTGTGCTCCCCGGCACAGGCTGCTCGCTTGAGCCCTGGCCAGGGGAGCAGATGTGGGAACTGGCTGTGCCCGGTTCTCAGGATGGAAAGGGATTTTTCCTTCCCCATCCCCCAGCATCAATCACTTTTTCTGTTTGGTTTTAGCCAAACCAGAGGGGAAAAAAAAAAAACCAACAAGGCTTCATGATGCAAGTAACATGAGCTGTGAGCCCCAGTCCCAAGCTCGTGGCCAGCTCTGGCCAGGCTCTGTGTGCTGCTCTGCTGCCCTCCTCACAGCACTGTGCCCTCCACATTTTTCAGGCCTCTAGTGACCCCCAGAACTGCCCACCCCCAGGTCTGCATGGGCTTCATCTGGGACAAGATGAAGCCAGTCAAACCATGCACTGCTGACACTCACAGGGTGTCACCTGCACCTCTGAGATGTGTCCCCAGAGCTGACTGTTGCT
The DNA here is from genome assembly GCF_003031625.1 of Empidonax traillii. Lineage (NCBI taxonomy): Eukaryota > Metazoa > Chordata > Aves > Passeriformes > Tyrannidae > Empidonax > Empidonax traillii. Next base: position 468,795 of record NW_020955515.1, read on the forward strand.
GGGTCTTGGCCACCCACTGCTGACAGGTGCCAGGGATTATTGCACCTTGTTTTGCAAGGGCTACTGCTGGAGCGGTGGGAAGGGACACAGCACTGCTTTCCCACTCAGGGGACACTGCACCGCTCCCAGTTGATTCCCTGTCCTGAGCTGAGGCCAGCTGCTCTCCACAGAGCTCACCCAACCAGCTGCACACCGGCTGCAGCAGCCAAGAGCTGCATCTTGCCAGAGGACGTGTGCTCCCTGCAGAGCTGACCCACATCAGTGGCCAGGGGCAGCACAGGCCCCACCGGCACCGTGGCCAGTGCTCCTGGGGCACCAGAGGCTGCTCTGAGAGGGCAGGACAGCTCCAGGATCCCTCCAGCATCCTATGGGACCCACAGAGATGTGGAAAACCAACACTGGCATCAGCCAAAGGGTCTGCAGCCTGGCCAGGACCCTGGTGAATATGCCAGAGCCCAGAAAGATGGGGCAAGTGGGACACACGTGGGGCTGCACCCTCTTGGAGGGGCAGGGAGAGGAAAGGGCCCCTCTATGCCTGCCCAACACCGAGCTGCTGTTGCTGGCCCTGGTTGCTGCCCACAGCCCTGCTCTGCACCAGCACTGCACCATCTGCTTCCAGTTTGGGATCAGCCTGTGCAGGCAGCACAGGAATCAAGCAGCAGCTCTAACTCCATTCATGCCCCATCCCTACAGCAAAGTAGCAAGACAGACCCATCCTGCACCTCCCACCGGCCCCAGTCATCCCCCAAGCCCTTACCTTTTCAAGTGCTCCAGCAGGAAGAGGAAGGTGATGAGGTTGGGGTCAGGCAGAGAGCGGAGAAGGTGCATCATGCAGTTCTCCTTGGCAGCAGGATCTGAGAGGGCTGGAGACAAGGAGGGAGAGGGCTCAGGACAGGCTCTGGTGCAGCAGCAGGACCCACCATGGCCAGATGCCCCCCAGCAGTCAGTGTGTGAGCACTGGGGAGCAGCACCACGAGCCCTGGGCTGACCCCGAGCCAGCAAGAACGAACCAGGACCGAGAGGGTCAAGCTGGGAAGGACCCTTGGGAATCTCCCAGCCCAGAGCAGGCAATGCCAAACAGAGCCACGTTTGGACACCAACCCCTTCCTGATCCCCAAGGCCTTACCAATCCCCTCCATGAAGGCGGGGTAGAGTCTGTCAGTGAGGAGGGGCTCGGGCAGCTCACGGAAGTACAGCTTCAGCGTGCCAGCGATGGCATTGATGTCCATGTCACTCAGCATGACTAGGATGTCCTTGTTATCTGTCCAGAGAGCAACCCACATGTGACGCCTCCTGCCCTCCTTCCCCTCTGGGTCTCATCGCTCCAGCTCTCCAGGCAGGCTGCCAGCTGGAGGGCAGGGACAGCACTGCTGGGTTCACAGCCCCTTTAGCCAGGCTGAGGCTGGGAAAAACCCGAGCGGTTCCCGCCTGGCTGGGCAACAGGACTCGGAACAATTTGCAAATCCATGTGCAACGTTTCCCTGACTCAGTGTCTCCCAGGAGCCAGCCAGGAGCGGCGGCAGCTCAGAGGCATCGAGGCACGAACAAGGGCTGGGATCTCTGGGTGTTTGTTTTCCCAGCAACACCTTCCTCCTCCTCCTCACCCCCAGCCCCTCCCCGGGCACAGCAGCACATTCTGCACACCTGCAGTGCGATGACCAGACCCTGGGCTTGCAGGGCAGGGGGGCCTCGGTGCCTGTGAACCCTCCCACAGGGACACAGCACAAAGGGCAGATGTTCCCCCAGGACACTCACTTGCATCAAAGACAGCTTTCAGCGCCTGGATGTCAGTGGCGACACCAGAGATCCTGTAGATGCCAACCTCCTCGATGCCCCTCTTCTCCACCTCCTCGATGCACTGGCGCACGATGTAAGGCACCTTGGAGCGCTCGCGCCTGGCTCGGGAAGCACAGCCGTGAGCAAACATCCCCAGGGCACCCCACAGGGATCAGCCCAGCCCCGCAAACCCCGGGCCAGGAGCAGGATGGGCCTGCTGAGTGGGAAGGATGGGGCTGGTGAAGGGAATGGGCAAGTCCCCAGCGGAGAGGTAAGCTCTCCAGTGCTGGCACGAGCAACAAGGTGTAAGGACGGAGCAAGGGGACCTGCTGCAACCCCACACCCACGGGGACCAGAGCACATCAGCCCCCACAGCTCTGCATTTACTTTGTCACGACGCTGATTTTGACCCCGAAGACACCGGTCTGCTTTTTGGACGGGGTCCTCTTCAGGCTCATGTCCCTGCTTGTGAACTTCATGGAGAACTCCACCTTGATCTGTGGGAGACAGGGGGTGAGTCCTGGCTGGCATGAAGGCACAGGGAAAGGGCTGCAATCCCAGAGAGGGGCTCCCCCAGCCCCACTTACCCCATTCATCTCAATCACATCCATGTGCCAGTTTTTCGTCTGCACGGCCTGAGGGTCCAGCTGCGGGGAGAGATGGTGTGTGAGCTCCACGGGGACACAGCCCCATGCCAGCCTGGTGTCCCCAGAAACCCCTGATCCACAGATGGTGTAGGGCACAGGACATGCTCTTCCAGGGAAAAATGCTGCTCGTGACAAGAGGATGGAGAGGTTCCCCTCTAGGGTGCCTCTGGCCATGCCCTGAAGCCAGGTGGGTTCAGCCTCCCCATCCTGCCCTCCCTGGAGCCCCCGCGAGGCAGTGCTTTAATGCACACCCGAGCAGCAAGAAATTTCCAAGAAATTAGGACTATTTCTGGCGGCAGATTGATGAAACAGAACTAGGGCAGCGTTTTCCATGCAGAAAAACAACATCTCCCCATAGCCAAGGCTATTTATAACCCCTGGGAATGACAGGCTCCGCTATTTCTGGCTTTGGGGCTAGCGGGGGACTCGGTGATGCTGCCCCGGCGCCCGGCTGCCGTGGAGAGGTGCCGGCATTCCCAAGGCCCCGGCACGTGCCGCGGTGAGTTCCGGGCCCCAGGGCCGGGCAGAGGCGGGTGCAGTGGCCTTTTGGGGCTTTTTGGTCCCCAGCTGGCGGTATTGACCCAGCCCTATTGATCCCTGTAATGCACAGGGCGGGCAGCCAAGCAGAGCCCGGCACTAATGTCCCCTTGGGGAAGGGGATGGGATGTGGGAGCTGGTGGAGGGCTGGGGGCACACAGCTGCCAGGAGACACTCACACCAAGCACACAGGGTCACCCTGCAAGGACACAGGAGTTTCCCACAGCTGCTGGGCTGGGAGATGCTCCGGGCGAGCGCAAAGATGTCCAGAGCTGCTGCTCCAGCCATAGAGCTGCTGTTCCCCTGCCCATCGTGATGGGGGTGACCCTGGGGTCACTCATGTCCCTTCTGGCACACCAAGATCCCACAGTCCCAAGGATAGGCTCAAGCTGCCCTTGACTCTCCAGCACAGCGGTATCATCCCATGTCCATCCTGTGTCACGGTGAGCCCAAGCAGCTCCTCAGCGATCGTAGCGCCACGGGAAACACTGGGGTCTCCAGCAAGGCAGAAATGTTGCTGTGTCCAGTGTGGCCCAGGAATGGCTCCTGACACAGAGCCCTCCCCGGTCATGGAAGCCCAGCCCGGCACACAGAAGAGCCCAGCAAGTGCCACGCTGCTTCCTCCATGCCAGCCCTGCGGCTGCTGGGAACGGCAGCACGGGGAGTGGAAGGAGGAGGAGGAAGGCTGCAGCTGCCCTGGGCTCCCATGGGACCTTGCAGCAGGTCTGGACACCAGGATCACGAGACTGCAGCCAGACCACTGCCAGCTCCAGCCCTGCTGCTCCAGATCCTCTGCGCACATCTGCGGCACCAGATCGCCCTGCACCCACCACGGCCAACGCCAACCCAACACCGACTGTCCCAGGGGCTTTCAGCCCTTCTCCCCACACATCCCCATCCTGCTCACAGCAGCAGAAGCGCAGCCCCTTTGCCCCCCAGCCAGGTCAGGAGCCGTGGGCCTCCCTGCTCTGCAACGTGACTTTAACTGCAACCACCACACGCGCCTTCCCCATCCCCACGCCCCAGGTCCCTCCAGCTCCAGTGGCCCTGGGAGCTCACATCTGGAAGGGCTTTAGCAGGGCTCTGGAGAAAGCTTTAATAAAAGTTAGGTTGGCTGCAACCAGTGCCTCAGACCCTACCCTGAGCACGTCACCTCCCCTTCCCCCTGGACGGGCAGAACCATCCCCATCCAGCTCCCCGCATGGCCAGCATGGCCCAAATTTGGGCTACTTCTGCTGGCCCCACCAGCCCGAGCCCCCTTGCAGCTGGAGCAGGTCCCTGTGCACCCCTGGGGCACCGTTTGTGGCCTGGCCCCGGTGCTCCTCTAACCTTTCACCCTGGCACTCCGCACAGCAGGCAGCACACCATGCTGCCCAATCCCCACGGGAAGCAAAGCCACGTCCAATGCTTCGTCTCCAGGCGTGGGAGGATGGATGGGAGCACCCACCCACAGAGCCAGAGGCAGCTCCTGCCCACACAACACTGGCAAACACCCCATCTCAGCTACCACCACCATCTCCTTCTCCTCCAAAGGGAGCTTCCTTGCTCCAGCATGATGCAGGGACATGCCAGGTCGGAGGGGAATTGCTGGGCTGGGAGCCCTGGGGAGCAGCCTCTGGGTCAGGGCTGTGCAGGATGAGATGTCAGCTCCTCTAGGGCGGGTCAGACAGCTTCAAACACCAGCCTGTGCTTGGGGAAACACCTCAGCCGGGTCACCAGCAGCTCTCCAGGCCGCTCCCTCCTGCATCGCAGGGACTCTCAGCCGTGGTGGTATCCGTGCCAAGCCAGCATCCACTGCAGTGCTGCTCCCATCCATGGTGAGGTGAAAGAACCCTTGATCTTGGCACAAGGATATGCTATTATTCCAGTTTCCCAAATTATCCCAAGGTGTTTGCTTGCAGGACAAGGCCCCAGGCCGTGCAGGAACAGGAGGCAGCATGGCAGGCAATGAACATCCCGGCAGCCCAGCAGCACTTGGTGTGTCCTGGGGAGGTTCCAATGGCAGAGGGACCCCCGGTCCTGCTGGTGCTGACCACAATGTCTGCTGCTTGTCTTGTGCAGGGGGAGACTCTGGACTTGAGGAGATGAGGCCACATCTTGGAACTCTGTCCTCAAGACACCTCCAGGCTGTGGCACTGTGGATACAGTTCCTACACGGGCAGTGGCAGCCAAGACAGACCCAGGCAGCGCTGGGTCCCCAGAGCTCCCAGGTAAGGAACTGGGAGGGCTCCAAACCCTCATGCTGGCTTCTCCAGGGCCCCAGGTGCCAGGATGCTGCAGCAGGGCAGGGGCTGCCGGGCTGGGCATGTCCCTTCCTCACACCTCATGCCCATGAGGTCACCCAACTGTCAGCCTGGGGTGAAGCAATCGGAAGCAAACGGGTGACTCAGTGAGCCAGGTCATCTCTGCCACAGCCCTGGGGAGCGGGATCCCAGGGGAGCTGCTACAACCAGCATTGCTTCCCGTCAGCGCTGCATCCATGGACACCCGTGGACGCCCTGGCTCCAGCAAGCAGATCCCCCACCAGACCTCCAGGCCAGCACCTCCCTCCTCAGGGAACAGTCTTTGAGCCAACTAGTGCCGTGGGACAGAGCAGCCCCCCCACCAGCAAAGGCTGCCAGTGGCAAAGCACAGCCCCCCAAAAAGCAGCGACTCACAGCCCCCCTGAGAGCGGCCTGTGAAGCAGCAGCGCCCGCGGCACATCGGGGTCACATCCTGCTCCGCAGCCCCAGCGCTCCAGGGCAGCAGCCGGCGGGGAAGCCAGCGGCCACAGCGGGGACGGGTGGGGTTGAGAAACTAAACCCCTTCTTGTTTTGACCCAGCTACAGCCGGCGCAGCCCCCGGGCAGCCTCCCCACACAGCCCTCGCTGCCCCTTAATCCCCTCTGCGGGAGCAGCGGCACAGAATCGAGGTTAATGCCGCTGCGTCACAGGCGGCCCCGCTGCTGCCAAACCGAACCCCCACGGGCCCGGGCAGCCCCTGCCCGTGGTCACAGCTGAGCCCCGGGCCAGCAGCTCCCTGCACAGGGGGACCCCACGCAGGGAAACCCCCAGGCATTCCCATGGGGATTTTGGGACGGCCTGGGAGGGTGCTGTCCCCCTCCCCTGCCCACCCCTGCCCCCTGTCCTCCCACAAAGACGGGCAGCGCCGGCTGATGTGGCTGCGACACAGCTGCAAGTAGGGGGAAGCCTGGATGGACCCGGGAGGAGGGTTTGCAAAGCAAGGAAGAGGGGATACACATGCACTGGGTGCTGTAGCACCCCAGGAACCCACCCCTGGTGAGCCCACAAGCATCTCTACCTCCTGGGCAAGCCCTGGGGCTGAGCAGGGGGGCTCTCCACCCTTCATCTGCAGGACCCCCCATGTAAACAGCTCAGCCCTCCCAGCTCCCCAGCACACAGAGGGAGAGGGAAGGAGGAAAACAAGCACCTCACAGGTTGCCAACTATACCTAAGAGCTCCCAAAGCACCCAAACAGCTCCGTGCACAGACTACACAGCACTCAGCTCTCCCCACAAGCCCCCCCTGGCTGAGCCCCTCACCCCACAAAACTGCCCACCAAAAAGCCGCGCACAGCAGAGCCCAGCAACACCCGGAGCCCACCACCGTCCCCTCCAGCCATTCCCCCCTTCCCACTCCCCCTAGAAGCACCTTCTGCCGGAGCAGTTTGCTGCGTACTCTGCCCCAGAGACGGGCACCCGTGTTGGGGGGTCGCTTCCCCTCGGGCTCCTCCACGCCGCGCTCCGGCTGCTCGCCCACGGGGCCGGGGCTGCCCTCGGGCTGCACCAGCACCTCCGTCATCGCGATTCGGCTCCGGGCAGGCGAGACGAGCGTGGCCGGGAAAGGTGCCCGGGGCTGGGTTAGGAGAGCACCCGCATCCTTCCTGCGGCGGGGGGAGCTCAGCGGGGGCTGGCGAGGGGAGCCCGGCTGGGGCGGCGGGGAGGCGAGCGGGCAGGGCTCATCTTCAGGGCGTGCGAGCCAGGCTGTCGAGGCAGCTCAGCAGCCCCAGAAACCTCCCTCCCCCTGCGAGGAAGTGACTCAAAGGCAGCCCCCCCACCCCCGCGGCGGCCCCCACGCGTTTAACTCTCACCCTGCCACCCGCCGCTGCTCGGCAAGGCTGGGGGGGTTGCCCGGGCTCCCCGCCGCTGTTATCCCTTCCCTGTTATCCGCTGTTATCCCTTCCCTGTTATCCGCTTCGCAACGCCAGCGGCAGCCGCGGCCCCGGAGGCGTCGCCGCTGGTGGCTGCAGCATTCCCGGCTCCGAGAAGGAGCCAGGTTGGCTCTCCTGCTCCCATTAAGTGGCACAGGGATGGGACTTTTCAGGTCTCCTGTCAGGCCTAGGGACAGGTGGGGACCCTCAGAGTACCCGGGCCCTTGTCAGCCCCACTGCCAGGGGTGATGTGGGCAGGGGGATGGAAAGCCTGAAGAGTCTCTGCTGGCTGCTTTTCCTGACAGGCAGGGGCATGGGGAGGTGCAGGCTTGGGGGGTGACTTGCACTGCCCCCCAGTTCATCCCTCAGCAGCCCCAGGAGTCCATATGGATCATCCCTGCAGGTCTGGGGAGCCCCAACACCACAAATCTCCCCCTGCAGAGCCTCCGTCAGCGGCAGACAGACGGACAGGCAGCAATTCCCTGAGGGTACAGCAGGCACCGTGCCCATGACAACACAGATTCTGCTCCAACAGCCACATCTCTCTGTGCATCAAATGGGCTGAGGAAAGGGCTGCCCCATCCTGCCCCATCACCCTGAGACCCCCTTCAGGTGCCCACTGCCCATCTCCTCACATGCCCCAGCCTCTCTCTTCTGCAATATGGGCACAAGCACTCACAGCCTGCTTTGCCCACCCCAACATCCGTCTGCCACCCTGCCACAGCACCACACACCCCTGCCAGCACCCACCAGACACAGCCCAGCTGCTGGGAGCGCCTGGGACAGCTCAGAGTAGGGCTGAGCCCTGCAGCACAGGGGACTCAAGCCCCCCACAGCAGCTCTACCTCGACCACAGCACGTTCCAGCCTTAGAAATCCCAAACAAAATGGGGTTAACAAAAACTAAACAGGGTTAATGCTAACCAGGAGTCAGACCTTTCCCCTCTACAGCCAGTGGCACAGCACAGGGTGCCCACCCTCCACCAGCAACAATGACAACAGTCAGGGTGGGAGTCCAAGGCTCACCACGCCACAGACACCTCAGGGCGCATTGCCAGGACGCTTGAGAGGAGGTTGGTGCCAACCTCAGCCTCTCCATGGACCCAGCCATGTCCTCTGTGCTGGCAGGATGTGACTCCCACCCCATGGCATCTCTGCAGCCTCAGGAGGCCCCCACTGCCCACATAGAGGGGCTGCAGCAACCCCCTCACACACTGACCCACTCCCACAAGTCTGCAGTGCTGATAAGCTGCTTTTGTGACCAACCCATGTGCCTGGGTGGCCAGATTAGAGCTGGGCAGTGGGCACAGGGCTGGCTGCTGGGAAAGTTTCAGTTGTCCTGGTAGTCTCCAAAACACCACGGACCTTTGCTGAGCTGCTGATGCCAGTGCTGGTATCCAGAACCAGCAGCAGCTCATGATGAGCCCAGAGACCAGCCAGGGTAAGGACCATCCAGGGCAGCATCTCTGCCTGAGCTGGGCAGGAAGGCAGCACTGGGGCTTGGCTACAACCCCACAGTTCCACAACCCATCCTGCCCAGTCCCTGCCCTGGCACTCACACCACCCCTGGGGCAGAGACCAAGCTGTGGCTCTGGGTGACGGCAGGACAGCACCGACCCTGAGACTGCTCCATCCTGTCCAGCCAGGCCCTCCTCGGGATAAGCAGCCCCAGGGCCTTCTCTCTCTCCGTTCCTTCCCCCACAACTTTTGCACAGCGGGTACGAGCTGTGCTGTCCCTGTCCCGACCCCCGCATCTCCCAGCATGACTCATGTTTGTTGATCCAGGCTATTTCCGAGAGCGCAGCTGGACTGATCCCCGCGGGACATCGAGCCCCTTCCCTGCCCCGGCCCTCCTGCTCGGCCCAGTGCCACCCCCACACCACTTGTTTCCCGGGGGGAGGGTGACAGATGGGTGATTTCAGGTAAGAACAAGCCGCTGGTGAAGCCAGGCCCCCCTCTCCCACCCTGCTGGTGCTGTCCCCCACAGCGTCCCGTTCCCATCAGCATTTCCATGCTGCTCCCCACTCCCCTGGGACCTGCCCTCAGTAGCTTTCCCACGGCGCAGGCAGCCACACTGGGCCCTTTGAAGCAGCCTGGGGTTGAGGGCTGTGTCCCAGGCGTGACGCTGTCCCCAGCACAGCTGGGAAGGCAGCCAGCCCGGGGGTCCCCACCAGGAAAACACAGGGGCACCCCCATCCCAAACCATCCTCTGCTGCCCTGGGCACCCCTGCAGCCTGGCCAAGGGAGGTGCTGGGGGATGAGGGGTCTGGGGGGCTGCCTGCCCCTTGCTCTGTCCTCCCAGACCTGCTCACCTGGGAGCATCTCAGGGCAGGCCAGGCCTCCATCTTTCCCTGCCTGGCAACCACCAATCAGAAGCAGCTCAGTCGTTGCCCTGGAAACCCCCGTTGCTATAACAGCAGCTGATGGAGGCACAGGGAAGGCAGATGGTGGCAGAGGGGAACAGGGGAGGGATGGGGGGCTGCACGCTCAGAGCCCTCCCTGGGGCAGCTGCCAACCCCCTTTCCACAGCCCCCCGGGGCTGCAGCACAGGAGGCAGTGGAACAGAAACACTTCCAGCCCAGCTGGGACTGGATGCACATCTTGGGGGGCAGGTCTGGCTTTGCCACCTCTGCAGGACCCCCTCTCACTTTGTTCCACCTCCTCCTGCAGCCACTGTGCTCCAGGACCACCATCCACACCCCTGAAGCCCACCAACCTCACCGCCCTCAACCCCACAATCCCTGTACCCCGTTCCCAAAAGCAGAGCTGCCTGTCCACGCTGCCAGGCATAACTCTCTCATCCCAGGCATAACTCCAGAGCAGCCCTCCCAGCTCAGGTGCCTGGCCTCAAGAGGTTCACTGCTGGGCAAGAAAATGCCCCAGAGCCCCAGCACATACCTGGATCTGCCCCTTGCCCATGATCTTGTCCACAATTTCGTTGTTGTCCTTGTTGAGTTTGGTCTTGTCGTAGCACTTCTCGTAGCAGAGGATGCGCAGGGACTGGGAGCCCTCCAGCTCGATCTCAAACTCCTGGGGTGCAGAGCGAGGGTGGTTCAACCCCAGCACCTCACAGCAGCTCCAAAACTGGGGTTGAAGGGAAATGGGGAGCACAGCCCCCTGGCTGCATCCCACCCTCCCTCACCTCGTTCCACTGTGGCTCCGTGGTGTCCCGGAAAACCCTGGTCTTGGCTTTGCTGACGAAGTAGCCGAAGGAGTCCACCTCCAGCGTGCAGTAAAGGTCTGGGGGAGCAGACATCCCTCAGCACCCGAGGAACATCCCCACCAGTTCCCCGGGGACCACAGAGCGGGGCCACGTGCTGGACCCCAACCCTTCCAATCGCACCGGCCCCTCAGAGCAGGGGGGCACCCACACTTACTGGCAGACTGCTTGAAGCCCTTGGCAGAGTGAACAATGACGTGCAGGAACCCGTAGAGCCCGGGGGACTCATCATCTGTGACGGGAGAGCAGAGGCTGTGTAAGGGCTCAGCTGACACCTCCCGTGCCTCAGGGCTGTCCCCGAGGCAGCCTTGGCCACAGGAGGAACTGGGTGCCTGCAGTGACATCCAAATGTCCCCAAACCCCTTGAGGGCTGTCTCTAAGTTCTGTATTCCCTGCTGACATCTCAAGCTCTCCTGCTGCAGGACAGGCCTGGGGGAGTTTCCCAGTAGTGCTGGCTGGATCTCACCCTGGGGACGCTCTGGTCCTGCCCAGCCCGCTGGGGTTCTGGAGAGACCCCAAAAGCAGCCTCGTGCTGCAGCTGGGACGGCTCTGCCTGGGAACCCGACACTGCTCCAGCAGTGCCACCTGGTGGGAAGCTGTCCCCTGCACAGCAGGGACCCAGTGAACACTCACCATCCTTGTTGCTGGTGACCGGGATGTTGTGGACGGTGCGTAGCTTGAAGCAGGATCCCGTGAGCACCTGGAGCTCCACCGAGCTCAGGACAAAGGCCTGGAGGTCTGTGAGAGGACCGGAGAGGAGCTTCAGAGGGATGCAGACAGTGTTGGCCATGGGAACTGGCAAGTAGCAGGCTGGGATCCTGTGGGACCTCCCTGTGGCCCCTGGTGGGGCCAGGAACCCCATGAGAGGCTCAGCAGCCCCAAACTTACCCTTTTTCTGCAGTTTCTGGATGGCCTCCCTCCACTCGGACCTCTCGTAGTCGGAGGACAGCAGGAAGAGGTAGCTCTGTAAGAGAGAGGGGGATATGACAGGTTGTGTGCAGGCAGGGCTGAGCCCAGCCCCCAGCCCACCCTCCTCACCTTCCCGTTGCGGTTGTGGATGCGGAAGGGGATGGCGGGCGAGTTGAGGAGCAGCCAGAATTCGTTCTCAAACATCTTCTTCTTGAGGCGCTCGATGGCCCGGCTCTGCCCTTTGTTGGCTTTCTGCAGATGGGGAGCAGAGAGAGCTTTGTCCCACCCCTGACCCCGAGGAAGGCACCCACCCCAGCAGCAGCTCCCACACCCTGCTCTCACCTCCTTCTGCACCTCGCTCTTGATGGCCGAGATCTTCATCTTCATGTCCTCCAGCTCGTGGTCAGGGATGACGTGGACCTGCGGGCAGTGCTCCGACTCCTCCGGCGAGGGGAACACCAGGTCGGCCAGGGGCACGTACCACTTGCAGTCGTACTGCTGGTGCTTCCTGCGGACAGGGCACGGATGCTGAGTGATGCCTGACCCCCTCCCTGGCACATCCTCCAGCCCTCTGGAGGACAGAGGACTGTGACACATTCCCCCTGTGCCCAGCACCCTCCTTACCCCACCGCCGTCTTCTTCAGCTTGGCGCAGAGCAGCACGTCGGTGAAGAGGAAGACGTGCCGCAGCTTCCGCGAGCCCTCCGACAGCTCCACCAAGAAGCCATCCTTGATGAGCTGCCGGGTCTGTGGGGCAGTGGGGCTGCTCTGAGAGTGGGCAGAGAGCAAAGGGCAACCAACTAGGGGAGTGGGTGCTCCTGTCCCTCTCCGTGGCTCAGCTACCAGGAGTACGGGAAGGTCTGTGTCCTCTGCGTGCTATTTTGAGTCAATAGGATGCCAGCAAGCAGCAAAGACCAGGTAGAGCCCTAACACTGTGCCCAGAACTGCTCTAGGGGTCTAGAGGAACCCCTCCATCTCCTGGCCAAGCACCATGATGCTCCCCAGGGTGAAGACACCAGCCAGGGGCTGGCAGAGGGCTCAGCCCTCACCCTGTGCCCTGCCACTGCCCACCCCGCTGGCTCACCTCGCCCTTGGGGGTGGTGACCGCTGTCCTCCGGGGATCGATGTCCTCATTGATGCTGGACAGGAAGTTCTGTGAGATGCGGAGGGCGTCCTGGAGCAGAGGGTAGTCAGGGTGGTCAGCTGGGGTGTGCTTGAGGAGGTCCTGGAAGGGGACAGGCACAGGTGAGCAGCTGGAGAGCACCCACCCTGGAGAACGCCCATCAGCACTCCCCATGGCTGCAGATCCCCTGGAGCAACAGAGGCAGAGCCTCCCACCACGCCCCTACCCCAGGACTGGTGTCACACTCACGTGCAGGACGAGGGTGCTCCGTGTCACCCGGTCGATGGGTTTGTACAGCAGAGCTGAGGGGAGAGAGAAGGTGTCAGCAGCCACCCCTTCTGGAGCCCTGGCCCATCTCCCACCCTGGTCTGCACAGAGCCCTGGGCAAGCACCGGGGATCCATTCTGCACAGAGCCAGCAGCTGCTGGACCATCATGTCGGTGACAGGGACAGTGGTGAGCCACCAGTGCCACAGCCCCGCTCCTGCTGCGCTGGGGGCACAGGGAACCATGGCCAGGCTGCTGTGTGGTCACAGCCACGGTGACACCCTGACTGCTGGATGGGATGTCCCACCACAGCTGTGCCAGCACACCCCCCCCACCCCGTGGTTCACCAACACTGGCAGTGGCTGTGGAGCGGAAGAGCTGCTGCTCGTCACCCACAGAAGCTTTTTCAGTTTCCTTTTGGCTCAGCAGTGGGCCCTGTCCCTGCTCTGTTCGCTCTGCCACCCCATGGGACGCCCTGTATCCACCACCCCAGCGGGCCCAGGGTGCCAGGGGAACCCAGGCTGCTCCAGCAGCAGCAAAACCCCCACCTACAGAGAATGCCTGGGCCACGGCATCATCCCAATGTCACTGCCCTGTGTCCCCTCCCCACAGCCTCCCATGATTGGCATGTGAGGCTCCATCTGGGGCAGGGCAGCAGAGCTGCCTCAAACATGGGGCACAGACACCCCCTTTCCCCTGCCATGCACCCTCCCTGCAGGAGGCTCTTCAGAGGCACATTTCACTGGAAGCAGCCAGACCCTCCTCCTCCTCCCTGGCTCTCTGGGCAGGCAAAGGCACAGATCCCACTCAGAGTGCTGTTCCCCATGCCTGGCCACTGCTGTGTTTCCACAGGCTGGTTCCAGACAGGCTGATGCCTCTGGGTTTTCCCTTCACTTCAGAGCACTTCCCCAAACTGCCAGTGCCAAGAGGGGCCAGGTTTCGGGCCGTGGGAGAGGAAGAAAAGCTGCCACCTCCTCAGTCTCTGCTGAGTTGGGGGGGAGGTGTGTGCTGAGTTGTGTGGGGGGGGGTCCCACCCCCTTTACACCAGAGGGTGCTGCCTTGTGGTGCCCAGTCCTGAGAGAGGGACCCCCATCCTGGTGAACTGGGGGTCTCTGCTCAGGAGGAGAGGATGCCAACTTGGACCCTTAACAGAGGCTGCATCCCCCACAACTCCGTGCCAGTGGGCAAAGCCAGAGTTCCACTCCCTGCAGCAGCCAGCGAAAATCCTGCTCTGGGATAGAGGGGTCAGGCAGGGTGTCCCCCCCTTTTTCACCACCCTACACCCACGGGTAGGATGGACCCTCGCACTGCCATTTCTACAGACACATTCAAAGCACTGGAGGGCACTGGGAGAGGCTGTCCCGGCACAGTCCTGCCAGCCTGGGACCCAGCAGGCAGGGATGCCCGGTGCCTCTCCTCCCAGCCACGGAGAGATGGACATTCCAACCCCACGACGCTCACAGCCTCCGGCAGGCAAATGGGGACCCCTCCCTATCCCCATCTGCACGGCCCAGCTCAGGCAGGGGGGGACCCCAGACCAGGATCCCACCCCGCCCATCCAAGCTCCTCTATCCCGCTGCCGGCACGAGTCCCTGCCCGGCGGGCACGGCGAGCGCGTGGCCGCGTGTGCCGGAGCCAAAATGATTCAATCCAGCCTGGAACAAAGACGCTCCCAACTTCAGGCTGCAGAGCACGACGCAGCCTCCACACCCCCCTCCAACCCCCCCGCCCCGGGCAAGCACAGCCAGCCCCGGGCCAGCATCCCCGCAGCATCGCTCCCTCACCGGCACCCCCAATTCGGAGCCGCCCCCCCTCGCCTCACCGTAGGTGCAGTTACAGCAGAGCCGGACAATGACGAGGATTTCCATGGCAGCCCCGTCTCGGCGCAGCCATCGCTGCCGCCCCGCGGCAGCTCAGCCCGGCTGCGGCGCAGCATCGGCCCCTCCGCACGGCTCTGGGCACGGCCGGCGGGCGGGGAGGAGGGGTGGGCAGGGGGTGGGGGGCTGCTGCACGCCCACAGCATCCTAAAGAGCTGCGACACCCATTCCCCCGCCCTTCTCGCCGGCTCCGCACACGGGCACACAAAGGGCTCCGCTCGCGGGAGCCGCTCGGTAATTCCTGCTCGGTAATTCATCCCCGCCAGTCCCGCGGGCGGACAAAAGGTTGCGTCCCCCTCCCCGCGCCCGCCGTACCCTCCATGGTGACGGACGTGTGGCTCTCCTTCGAGTCCTTGGGGCCCTTCACCTTCAGTTCCTAGGGAAGGAAAGGGCCATCAGTGCAGCCCGTGGGGGGCTGAGGGCGGGGGGAAAGGTCATTGCTCAGGATCATGGGGTCCCCCCCCAACCCTTTCTGCACCCTGATATCTCCCCCCGGCCCCAGCCTGGCCGCGCTGGAGGCCACACGTGGGTGCTGGGTGGAGGTGTGGGCTGTACAGGATACTGCCTGGCTGGGAGCAGCTCTGGCTGTGCCCCACAGTTGGGACATGGTGGTGATCCCACCGAGATGAACAGCTCTGCTCTGTGGAGGGGCTGGAGAGAGCAGGGAGCCCCAGCTGCAGCCACGGAGGTCTCTGTTTCTATAGGGGAGCCAGGCATGGAGATGCAGCCAGCAGGAGGCAGGAGATGAGCCACAGGTGCCCAGCACCCACAGTCCCTGGATGGGATGAGCTGGTGGAGGCTGCCCTGGCACCCCTGACATGGTGACAGCAAGGGATGAGCCCAACCTGAGCTTGCACAAGGTGAGGGACAAACTCCTGCAATGCCCAGAGACCACGAGCCCCCAAGGGACAGCATTCTCTGCCCTGTGCTGATACAGCCTGGGGAACAGCCTTGTCCCACTGGCACAGCCCCTACCCCAGCTTACCTCTGAGATCTTCTGGAACTGGTAGTTGCTCTGGCTGCACTTCTCTGCCGTCTCCAGGGCGATTTTGTAGTTATCCACAAAGGCCTTGTAGACACCCAGCTGGCTGGCCTGCGGGGAGCGGGGGTTAGCCGGGCACTCAGCAGGATGATGAAGCCCCCCTGCAGCACAAGGAGCCCTGAGGGGGCTCTGCCCAGAGTTGTCCCCTCCTGGCAGGACACTGCCACACCACAGCCATCTGGGCAGCCACACATTTGGCTCTGCAGGGAAAGCTCTTGCCCAGCACAGAGCTGTGGGGCTCCTGTGCCCCCACAAAGCTCCAAAATCCAACAGAGAGATAACAAGTGTCCAGAAAGTGGAAGCTGAGGCTATAACCGCTTCCTAGTGCCCTTCAACCCGCCCTCTATTCCTCCTCTCCCCAGCATGGCCACAGCACCCACGGGCACAGCCCATGCTCCCCTTGTACATCCAAAGCAGCAGCAGGACCCGGCCCTCCTTCTCTTCCAAGTGGAGCAAGACCTGAGGAAGGTGCATACCAGCTTCTGGAAGAGGTGGCCCATGGTGACATTGCTGTCCCACTGCTGCACCTTTGGGCACAGGCTGTCGTAGAACTCCTTGTGGATCTCATAGATGTCCTGGATCTTGTAGAAAATCGTCTCGATCTGCTGCAGGGTGAGGACAGGCTGCGACGTGGTGGCCGTGGCCTTCAGCGGCTTCATGGGCTGCCAAAGGAGAAGGGAGAGCATTTGAGATGAGGGCTGGGAGGGGAACACTGGGGACGAGGAGGATCTGAGCCAGCAGCAAGGGCTGCCCAGGACAGGTCCCAGCCCAGCAGCTGCACCAAGGGGCACTCTGGGCTTCTGCATCCCCGCAGACTTCCCCGTGGTGGTGACCCCGCATTGTACAGCAGTTTCTCAGCCATGAAGGTCAGCGAGTCCACAAGAGGAAGCAGGGCTATAAATACTTCTCCCATGGGCTGTGGGGAAGGCAAGATGGGGCAGCCAGGCCAGCAAGGCTGGCTCCAGTGTGGCTCCTGAAGCTTTGCCCCCACCCAGGCATCACCCAGGCCAGACCTGCCTGGGGAAAGCTGTCCAGGAAGAAATTACTCCCTCCCTCCCTCCATTCATCCATCCATCCATCACCCACCCCTGCTGAGGGCCATCCCTGGAGGGGCTGTGCTCACCAACAAGAGGGCCTCCAGCTGGTTGATGTAGATCTCCTCACTGGCCAGGAAACCCGAGAGCACCAGCTTCCGCATCTCCAGGCCTTTGCCAGCCTCTCGCTCGCCCTACGGAACACAGCAAGGAGCCTGGCTGAGCAAGTGGCACAGGAGGAGACACCCCACCCCACCAGCCCATCCATCCCTGGCATCCCCACGTGGGCACACGTCCCTGCCAGTGCTGGGAAATCTCCGTGGCAAGGCCCGGGCATGTGCCCGAGGGGCAGCAGAGCCCAGCTGGAGCCAGCAGGGAAGCCACGAGCTGTGCTGGCTCCTCTCCCCTCCCTGCTCCTGGCTGGCCAGGAGCCCGGCGCCGCTGGCAGCGCTCCAGGATGGCGCACGGCATGGCAGGACTCTCCCAGGGCAGAGTCCAGAGACGCCCAGTGAAATCATGCTTGGCGTGGATGGTGCTGCCACGTGATCCGGCACCACCCTTTCCCTCGGCTGAGGTTTTCCCGGGAACGTGCCACCCCAGCAGTCACTGCCTGGTGGAACTGGGGCAGTTCCCGGCGTCCAGGTCTGTTGCAGCACTGATGCTGGCATGATCCTCATGGCAGGGAGATGGCTGGCCTGTGACCCTCAGTGAGGCTCTCCCAGGGTTCAGAAATGGGTGCCCCAGCCGCTGAACCATCCTGTCACACTTTAACTTCCCCACCCTTTAAAAATTACACTTGGGACCAGACAGAGGCCAAGCACAGCCACGATGGGAGACATCAGTCACTCTGGGCCATCAGCCATTGAGGATGCTTTGGGGGGGACATTGGTCGTGCCTCACCTCTGCCCACACCAGCCCTGGCTGTTGAGCCAGCAGAGGTGACAGCTGCAAACACCCAAAGGGCACAGCCCCGAGGTGGGCATGGCTGTGGAGCAGCACCTCCCTGTCCCACTCTTAGCATCCATCAGCTGGCCCTGGGGGCTGCTGTGCCAACCAGGGGGCCCAACCTGCCAGGCTGCACCATTAAGGCTGGGCCGTGGTGACTGGGGTGGCAGGAGGGTGCACAGGGCGGCCACTTTTATTCACTGGGAGTTCGTGGGCTCTTTGCCACCGATTAGTCACGGGCTCTTCCTGCTTCCCCCAGCCTGGGCCCTGCGCAGGAGCTCAGGAGATAAGGGGCCCACCCACGCCCGGGGCCCACAGCTCCCCACGAGGACAATGCCAACCGGACCCCCGGGACCCAGAGGACTAACCCTTAATCAGGGTCCTGTGGCTGCCCCATGCAGGAGACCCCAGGGAGAGCAGGGGCAGAGCCCTCCTCCAGCACCCAGGCACCTCTGGCAGGGTGAGCACGAGAAGGGTGCTGGGCTGCACCTGCCAGCACAGGGGTCCTCCCAGCTCCAGGGTTTGGGGTGGTTTAGGAGCTGCTGGTGGCCGTGTGGTAGGGCAGAGTGTTAAACAGCCCCTTCCGGAGCATCCAGGGCTGGCTCTGCTGAGCCACACAGCCCCCACAAGCAGCATGCATGGCCCTACTCCCCCCTAGGAGGAGGACTGGTTAGTCAACCCTCTTAGAGCCTTTCACACCCCATGCCTGGCACAGCCCTGCCCCTTGCCCCTGGCCACAGGCAGTGCTGGGGGAGTGGTGGGGCTGCAGGGATGCTCCCGCTGCCCCCCAGCTCTGCCCTCCACCAGCACCCACTGCATCGACCCATGAGCTGCCCCCTCACCTGGGCATCACCAGCACAACCAAGATTCCCCTCGTCCCCCCACCCCCTGCCCAGCACGGGAGCGGGGTGCCCCCGCCGCCCACCTTCTCTCCGGCCGAAAACGGAGACCCAGGGCTGGTGGGGGTTCCTGGCTCAGAGTCATCTTCATCCTCCAGCACTTTATCCAGGTACCCTATGGCCTCCTCTTCCTCCTCCATGGCCGGGCGGGCAGCGGGGGGAGCAGAGGGGACCCCACAAGGCTCCGGGCAAAGGGGCTCACACGGCTGAGCTGTCCCAGCCTGACTCAGCTCTGGACGCCGGCCACCACCGCGGGATGAAAGGAACCATTATGGGATTCCCCGGTGCTCCCGCCTGCCCCGAGCTCCGGCCTTCGGTCCGCGGCGTCCCGGCCGCTCCCGGGGCGGCCCCTCAGCCCCCTCCGAGCGGCGGCGGCGGCACCTCCGGGCTCGGCAGCGGCGCGGCCAGAGGGCCAGCCCGGCTGTCCGCCGGACTCGGCTCGGCCCCGGGGGGGCCGCCGGCGGTGGAGGGGCCGCTGCCCGGCGCTCCGAGCCCCAGCCGGCCCCAGCTCCGCCCTGCTCGCTACAGGAAATGCATCTCTCTCGGCGCTGGAGGTGGGGCTGCTCCGCCGCCGGAGTGTGGTCAAGGCTGGGGCGCGCAGAGCAGCCGCCTCTTCCCCGGCGCTGGCACAGCCTGGCGTGGCCACCACGGGGAGGGGTCCCCCGCCCCCTGCCAGGCCCCTCGCCCGGCAATGCGAGAGCACCGTCCCGCCTGCTGCGGCCCCCTGGATCCCTTCCTTGGATCCCGGCAGAGAGACGGACCCTGGGGATTGCCACCAGCGAGAAGGGACCTCGGAGGGCAGCAGCATCACCAGGTCCCACAGGGGGGACCTGTCTCTGCACCCCCAGAAAGTGCCAGACCTCTCCCAGCCCAGAAGGAATGCGGGGCAGGGTCATGCAGCTGAGCCACCTGCCTTCCCACATATCTGCCCCACATCCCACAGAGATCAGCGCTGGCACCTCCCTGCTGCTCCAGCCTGACCACAACCCTGGGCCAGTTGGGATGTGGGGGACACCAGCAGTGGTGTGACAATTCTGAGGGACACTGTGGGCCTTGGCAAATGAGGCAAGATCAGGCTGGAGAAGGGGACACCAACACAAGAGCTATTTCAGCAGCTTTCCCCTGCTCCTCAGAAGCAAAAGAGGAACCTGTGGCCGCATGTGCTCTGCCCACAGGAGCCATCTCTCCTGCCTGCACCCGTCTGAGCCTGGAACAAACTCCTGCTGTGAGAAGTGGCCAGGGATACAGACACAGGGACTTTCCAGAGCCTGTGTCCAACCCTGTATCCATGACACAGCTCAGGCTTTGCCCAGACTTTGCTAAGAGGGAACTGTGCCAGGAAAACATGACCCTGCCTGCCACAGCTGGGTCCCCAGAGCAGGGAATGGTCCCTGTCCTGGGAAATGCTATCCACAGTGCCAAACCCAGCAGCACCCAAAGAGGGGCTGGGGCAACACCCAACACCATGACCATGGCACTTGTGTTTCCCAGGTGGGAGAGGAAGGATCCAGATGTGTCTGCACCCAGCAGTCACAGCCCCAAACGTGGCCACAGCTGCCCTAGGAGCATGCAAGATGAGATGCCCCACCAGAAACCTCCTCCAGCCCGCTCAAAAACGGTGACACCAGTCCTGCCTCATCAGAGAACAGCTACAGGGTGAACCTGGCACCCTGTGCCACCAGCCACAGCAGGACCCCCATGAAACCCTGTGCCCCTTGCAGGGCTGGACACACAAGGACAGAATTTGGAGGGTGCTCTTGCACAAGCAGCTCTAGAGATGGAGGCAGAGCCGGCACTGAGCTCCAACGCTTCCCAATCCTGTTAGTGGCAATCAAGTAATCATCTCTGCCTGTTCCAGACCCAGTGTGCCCCACCATCCTCAAGGTCACCCCTGTGCCAGCATCTCCCCTCCATCCCTGCTCCCCTGCTATCCCTGATGGTGCTGATGACGGAGCCCAGAGCTCACAGACCTGGCACCGGAGTGTCAGGGCTGGGGCTCGAAGGGCTCTGCTGAAGGACAAGATGCCCTAAGACTGAGTCTGGAGCCAGCCCTGGGAGAGGGTCCCTCCCATAGCAGCAAAGGGCAAGACCCCCCTGTCCCTCCCCTGGGGCCGCCCAGAGCGCTGGGTGCCTGCAGGACAATGCTGCTCAGGGAGACCCAGGGGAGGAAGCCACACCTCTCCCTCTTTTGCCTCAGCATCCGGGTCAGGAGCTTAACTCTTTCCACGACAAAAAAACCCTTCACTTCTCCCAGCCCGGGCAGCAGAAGCACCGAGGGATCCCCCAGCCTGGGGCCAGACAGTCGCTCCCCGCACCAGCCCCGCAAGGCCAAGGCCAAGGCCTGCCTGGACCACGCTGCTCACAGGCTTTATGGAAGCTTTTATTCTGGAAAAAAAACCACCAAAACCCCTTTTTTCCCTTTGCAGCTCTTCAGGCATCCCTCCTGTGAAACACCCTGGGAAACCCAAGGACCTCACGTGGATGCGCTCGGAAGAGCAGGGGTTAAATCTAAGTTCTCCAGAGAGGGGGGGGCGCTTTGTGTCCCCCCCCCCAGCTGGTGACTGGGTCCCTGAGTGCCGCTAGATGGAGCCGGCAGCCCGGCGGAGCGGCTGTGCCCTGTCCCCAAGGGCTCCCGGAGCTGGGGACACCGGGAACACCCCGCTTCCAGCACCCCTCTCTCCGTTCAGCCCGTGCCCTTCCAGCTCTGCCACCGGCGTGGCACGGCGGGGCAGGGACACAGCATGTCCCACAGGCACGGCATCCCCGGAACTGCTGCTCCCCAAACTGCCACATCCAGCAGGTTTTAGGATGCCAGGGATAGTCCCCAAGGTCACAACAGCACCAGAGCGCCACTGACACACCGAGCTGGACACCCACAGCCCCCAACACCCCCCCAACCCGGTGCAGAGCTCCGCGCCCCGGGCACCTACCCCTGTGCTGAGGCCGTCGGTGGGTGTGGGCGAGACACCGTCCCCGCTGTCCTGGCCGCGGGCGCTGAGCTGGGGGGACATGGTGGGCGACTCGTCGATGTAGGGCATGGTTTCTGAGCCCTCTGGCAGCGCCTTGGGCTCCTCGTTGCCCTCGGCATCGTACTCGTCCGCGCCATAGTTGAAGTCTGGCAGGGTAAGAGAGGGTGGCTGTGAGCGTCCAGGCACTGGCACGGCCGAGGGTCACCACAACCACCCTGGCCTGTGGTCACCTGTGGGCAGCTGACCCTGTGTCCCATACCCAGGGCCACGTACAGACACACATGCCCACACCCACAGCCCAGCCCTGCTGTGTGCTCAGCCAAGCAGGCAGGGCATCACATCACAGGGAGCATCCTTGCCCTGCAGGCATCCTCTGCTCGACACACTTCCCTATATTTGAATAATTAACGGAACCGAGAGGCCCAGGGCCTCCTCTGTGCAGGGACAGCTGCTCTGCCAGACGCTCCAGCCCCATGCAAGCAGCTCTGCCCTCCCTGCTTGCCCGCTGGCCACCACCCCTGTGCCATCCCCGGGCAAGGATGGAGCTGGGCTGGCAGCCACAGCCGCCGTCCTCCCCGCTTCCCCGTGCCTACACTCCTCGGAGCGTGGGAATGAGTGCCAGGACGCCTGGATCTGCAGCACGGAGGACAGAGCCACCCCCCTGGAAGAAGTGGGATGGTGGCAGCTCCACAGAGGGTGGGCAGCTCGGCCCCTGATGGGGGACCAAAGGGGGCTGCTTTCCCCAGCGCAGGATGAGGCCCCCAGCACACCAGGACAACACCCATTTTTGGATGCCCTATGCTGACCCACAACCCCACCACCACCCACAGACCAGGGGAAGCCAATCTGGGGAGCCAGAGCCCCAAGGGGTAGTGGGGTGGCTCCAGGGTCTGCAGTGGGCCCCTGGGGCGCAGCAGGGACCGGGGTACATCCTAACCTGTTACCATGGGAACGGCAGCGGCTCGGTGGCAGCGGGAAGAGGTGGCTGCAGCAGCCCCGAGATGCTGACAAAGGGGAGGGGGGAGGGAGCCCGGCTGCGGCAGGGGTGGCTGTGGGGTGCAGCCAGCACCCCCACCCCGAGCTGCAGCCAAGACCCTCTCAGCATCCCCCAAATAGGCAGGGGATGTGGCTCAGCCAAAACAACCCCCATTCCACAATCCCCTCCCACCCAGCAACCCCATGGATCGCTAGACCACACATCCCCACAGGCTTCCTGGGCCCAGACAGCAGGGAGACCCCAGCTAAGACCCTGGCTGATAACCTGGCCAAAACAGGGTGCATTAAGACAGGAGCAGCCATCCCAGACCAAACCCCACACCATTGCCACTTCATGCCTCCACGGCCCTGCCATCCTGGCCAAGGACTCCCCTGGCTCCCACCAACACTGCTCAGTGCATTAATATTGCATTCAGCTTCCTAGTGGAAGTGGATAAATCTTTAAATCAAAGAGCGTTGCAAAGCACTCAGGCCAGGAGCCCTGCCAGTGCCAGTGGGGAGGGATAGGCGTTCCCATCCTGCACCTGAGGAGGATAAAGGAGAGTCCTGACAGGGGCCAGATGCATCCCATCTCTGCCAGAACACCACAGTCCCTCTTAGCCCTTGCTTCATTAGCAATTAGCTGCTAATAATCATTAGCACATGGGGCCACTCTCGCTGGGCCACCACAGCCCATGTTCAACCCAGGAGCTGACTACATGGGCAGAGGAGGGGAAGCCCATGATTCCTGCTGGTCCTCAGCTTCCAGGGAAACGGGATCCCTGGCTCTGCCTGCCTCCTCATGGCGGGATGTCCACAGTCTCTTCTGCCTTTGACAGGTGCCAGCTGTGGTGCTTCCAGCTCCTTCCAGGAGCATGGCAGCATGAGGTTCATTAGCAGGGGTGTCCCCCATGATGGCCACCTCTCCAGCACACCCACCCCACGCAGCTCCCCTGAGCCCCCCTAAACTGATCACTGTCCCCTGGCTGGAGCTGTCCCAGAGAATCCCAAACCTCTCACCCGAGTGCCCCTGCCCGTCAGGTGGGGCCTAAAGAGGAGCCAAGGCAGCAGAGAGGGGACAAAGCTGATGGTCCCCACCAGGAACACCAACCAGCTCAGAGGCCATCAGGCTCCCCTGCCCTCCCTCCACCATGGCCAGAGTTCTGCAGCTCCAGGCTTAACCACAGGGCAGGCAACAGGGACACACATTGTCACTGTGGGCATCCTGGCAACCCAGGTGTGGTGGCTCAGCAGCCAGGTAATGAGAACACAGCGTTAATGAGGCGGCTGGGGACCCTGGGAGGTGACACTCGCAGCAGTGCAGGGGGAAAGCTGGCATCGATGGCACAGAGGGGGAAGGGACTGGCCTGTGGGGACCCAGCAATGACTTGGCTCTCCCACTGCTACCAGTTGGGGCAGATCTACATCCCAGTCCCGGGCCAGAGCTGGGGATGAGATCCACAGGCAGTGCCCCAACAGGCACCCAAGGGGAAGGACTCTGCATTGCCTGCAGGATGGAGAACAAAGCCATGTCCTCGTGGCTCCAGCTGTGCCACCCATGGCTGTGCACTATTTGTGGGGCTCTCACCTGGGGAGCTCAGGAAGAGGAACCTTCCCAGCACTCCCAGAAGCCACTACAGGGAGGGAACCAAGCACCACCAAGCAGCCAGGACGGGCAAAGGGGACATTGCTGGGTGAGGGGACACGGAGGGTCTGGCCCCTGTGTCTCCCTGCCCGTGGGGGGCTCATGGCACCCAGGCAGCCCAAACCCAGCATGTCCCTCCCTCCTCCCCCACAGCTGCATTGCCCCTGCAGCCTGTTCCTGTGCCCGTGCCAAAACCCAGCGCTATTTTTGCTCCTGCTTTTTAGCAGCAGTGGAAATCCTCCTGCTCCACCCCAGGGGTGGGGACCAAGGAGAGGGAGGCAGCCTGGCCCAGGGGAGCCACTCTGGGGGGGCAAAGACACCCCGACCTGAAACAGCCTTGTAACCCTGACCCCACACACAGCCCTGGGGCGCTGAGCTGGATCCAACCCCACACTGCACCAAGGGCTGACACCCATGGGATGCTGACACACATCAGGGCAGGGCCCTGTGGGCTGGCACGTGGACACAGCAGGGTGACAGAGCCAGGAACAAACCCCCATGGGGGATTATTTTCCCCAGGAAATTGTTTCTCCTTCACCACATCTTCCCAGGACCGACTCAGGCTAATGCCAGCACAATGGTCCCCAGGAGGGAGCTCAGCCAAGGGCAGCAGCTCCTGCCCAGCCCAGAGAGGCAGCACAGTCACAGTAGCTCAAGGTGGCATTTCCTTCACTTTCCAGCTGGACACGTGCTATTCCCTGGCACCTCAGCAGTGCACCAGCACACCCCAGTGCTCACCCATTCTATCCCATTTCCAGGAGAAGCCCAACATCCGCAGGGAGCCTGGGAGATTTTGGGGAAGCGCCATGGTTTCCCTGTGCCTGGGTGAAAATTCACCATGACAACACAGATGCGTGAGCCGGCCTTGGACCTGCCTCCACGGGCCTCCTCCAAAGGGTGGCTCGACACAAACAGCATCTCCTCCACACCACCACTGCTTTGCCCAGCGTGATGAAGGCTGGACTCTGCCCTGCCTCCCCCAAAACGTGGGGACACACCAAGCAGCCTCCCCCACGCCTTGGCAAGGGTAGCTGGAGGAGGATTTGGGATGGTAGAGCAGTGGCTTTGCAGAGATGCCGTGGCTGGGAAGGAGGTGCAGGAGCTGGGGCTGGATGTGGCCCCTGGGCTCCAGCCCAAACACCTGCACAGGCTGCACAGCCACGCCAGACCCCGGGACTGCCACTGCCAGATGCAGCCTCCAGCTGCAGATGTCATAGGCTTCGGGCTGGAAAACTTGGGGAGGGGGTTCAGCCCTTTGCAGTGTGCCCCTCGGTGGCCCCTGCTCCCTCTAGGGCATGACAGATGCCAGATCCACGCATGGGGCATGCTCTGGAGCATCCCACCTTCCCATGCACCCGTGCCAAACCTCGCTGCCCTGCAAGCTCCAGGCTCCGAGCTCAACACTGCAACCCAAAACCCAACTCCAGGGTGCCCACGCAGCTCAACGTTCCCCAGAATGAACAACGGGGACCCTGAGACCAAGCCCCCTCATCCCCAAGCCATGTCCCTGGAACCCTCAGCCGCCGCTGCGCCAGCTGCCGTGGGATCAGGACCGCCACTGCTCCGAGGCTCCTTCCTCCCTGCTGCCCGTCCGTGGGACCGGGGGATTCGCACCTCCCCGGCTGCTGCAGGACGCCCCCGGCCCCGCCAGCCGCCAGCCCCCGGGTACCGGCACCGCGTTGCCACAGCACCCTCGGCACAGCGCCTCGGAGCTGGCTGCGAAAATCACGGCTGGGGGAGATGTGCCTGCCCACCACCGCGGAGGGACGGGAATGGGACCTGGGGAAAAAAAGCACCCACATCCCCCAGGACCCCCGTGGGCAGTGCCAGCTGTCAGGCTGCTCCAGCCCCAGCGAGCCCCACGGCGCCGGGGCCACCATCGCCGTCACTCATCCTGCTCACGCAGCCCCCGGAGCGGGCAGCAGCTCCCCAGAGCCCGGGGGATGCTGGACGGATTCCGGCCAGCGCCGTCCCGCCACCGGGGCACGCGGGATGCTCACGGAGGGGAGCACAACCCCCTGCCAGCATCGCCACCCTCCTGCCCGGTCCCGCCTCAGCCCGGGACCCCCAGCGCAGGATCCCCGGCACAGCATCCCTGCCCAGCGCGACGCAGCGTTACACAACAGGTAGGGGACACCCAGCCCGCCGCCCCCCTCGCCCACCCCGCAGCCCAGGCCACGTACTGCTGTAGAGGGTGTCGATCCAGGAGAGGCGAGGCAGGCCGCGATGGCTCAGCGGCTCCATGCTCGGAGGGGCTGTGCCGGCGCTCAGCCCGCTCTCATCTCACAACAAAGGCGGCGGGCGCGGGCGGGAGGCGGGGGCCGCGGGCCCAGGCGGGGGCTGGATGGCAGAGCCGGCCACAGCCGCCTGCCCGGGCACACGGCCGCTCCTCTGCCAAGGGTGCCCAGGGAAGGAGGTGCCGCCTGGCAATGGCAGCGCGTCCCGCCTCCCGCCCCTGCCTCGCCGGGGGGAGCCGAGCTCCGCATCCCCCCGCACGCAGCCACGCCGACCCTCCGCAGGGGTCTGGGGACCGCGCAGGAGGAGGAGGAGGAGGAGGAGGGGATGTTGGTGGCACAGCGGCCTATGCAGCTGCACCCCGGGCCACCCCAAGGAGAATGGGGGGAAGGGGGAGTTGGCTCCATCACCCCCTTCTACCATGGTCTCATCTCCTTCCTATAACCCAGGGATACTGTGCCCACTTCCCAGAAAAGCCTCCCCAGCCCTTCAAGCTACTACTGAAGCTGAAGCATACAGGCTCCTCCTGGTCCCGCTCCCCCTGGTTCTGGGAAGCAGGGCCTCCAGGAGCCGGGAGCAGCCCTGCCCCAGTCAGCCGGGGTTAGCAGAGCGGGACGTGGGCAGGCAGGGGTTAAACCGCCCTCCCCAGCCGAGTGTAGCCAAAGGAAACACAAAGTGCCAGAGTCATCAACCCCAATATGTCAGGGCGCCAGCCAAGCGTTCAAGTGCAGAGACTGCCCTGGTTCAGCCTGTGCCGGCACCGCTGCCCCGTCCCGGAGGATTGGGCAGCATCCCCTGCCAGTGCTCTCGGCCGCATCCTGCCTGTGGCCTCAGTGCGAAGAGAAGGGCCTGGACCAGGCACTGGGGCCAGATGGGAACTGGGCAGGAGAGATAATGCTCTGCCATTGGAGTATGAAGTGCCAGGACGCAGGTGGCATCGGCAACCGGCTGGGAGACCTGAGAGGACCCTGTCAAGGCACTGCCACCACCTGATCCCCACTCCCAGGGATGTCCACAGACGCAGCATTTTGGGGGAGTGCAGCAATGCCAGCGCTGTGATTCAGCATGGCTGGAGCACATGGAACCATTGGCACCTGGCATCCAGGATGAGGAGCCACTGCTGTCCCTGGCACAGCCCTGCCTGCCTGCAGGGGCTGCATCCAGCCCCGGTGTGGCAAGGACCCACATCCACAGCCCACTGCACCCACGGGCTGTGAGTCACCGGGTGCTGAGTCAGCGGCACAGGGTGCAGCCCTACAGCTGCCATTTCCCACCCCTCACCTGACCCACTCCCAGGTATTTTGGGGAGTCAACACTCCCCTTGCCCTCAACCTGTTATCACGGGTAGTGCCAAAGGGTGGCCACAACGTGACAGTCTTTGCTGCTGTCCATCTCCCACCAGCTCCCCCCTTCACTCCTGCCTTGGCTCCAGCTCAGCATGTCCTCGCTCCATCCCTTAAAGGTTCCAACTGAGAGTCCTCTCCATCCTCCCCAGCAAACCCCACGCCACTGCAGCCCCCTCAACCCCTCACAGCAAGAGGCCCTGCCAGGAAGGCGGCAGTGGTTGAGCCGAGAACATCAACCCTGTTCATGGCAGGAAACCGTTCATGCCCTGGGGAGCCCCCACAGCAGCATCAGCACAGGGTGGTGGCTGCAGGACCACGGGGGCAGCAGGAAGCTGGTTTTCCATGCAGGGGGGTTTTCCCACGTGCTTTTCCCGGCCAGACACACCTCCTGGCCACTCCTGCCCATGGCACCAGCCTCTCTATGCCACCATGCCCCCTTTGCACATCTTCCTCTTTATCCAACACGGAGTATGAGCTGAGCACTTGGAAGAGCTGCCAGACCCCATGCAGCCCTCTGCCAGCTGGCCACCCTTGGCCTGGTACCACACAGCAGGTCAGGAGGAGCAGGCCAGCAAATGCCTCACAGACCCAGGACCACTCTGTGCTGCACCCGATGGCAGCACACCCCAACCCAGGCAGGTGCCCTTGCACAGCCCACACAAGACAGCCCCACCAAACCACTGGGCTTTATCTTTACTTTGGTTCTTGTGCTCTTTTCACCTTTGCGAAAGCAACAAAACCTCAAAACCTGCAAAGCAGCTTGAACCTTCCTCCTCTGCCCAGGAGAGCTGGCGGGAGCATCCACCCACACCCTGGCACCCATCACCCCGGCACCCATCTCCCCTCAGCGATACAGACCAGTCCTGGGTGAGGAGATGCTGCCAACCATGTTCTCAGCCCCCGTCAACCACCCCCAGCTCCAGCTGGGAGCATCCCTGCGGCAGAGCCGAAGCCTCAGCTCCACAGTTCCTCCCCACCACCAGCCAGCCCTGCACAGCCTGCCTGGTGTCTGGCTGTCTGCCTGGCATCTGCCCAGCCCCTGCCCGCCATCCCACGCATCGCTATTTCTGGGCTCTTGTGCAAGAGTCCTCCAGTCACAGCCACAGGAGCTGCAGGAGCCTCGGCGCT
>NW_020955515.1:497770-597817 GCF_003031625.1 Empidonax traillii
AAGCCTCAGCTCCACAGTTCCTCCCCACCACCAGCCAGCCCTGCACAGCCTGCCTGGTGTCTGGCTGTCTGCCTGGCATCTGCCCAGCCCCTGCCCGCCATCCCACGCATCGCTATTTCTGGGCTCTTGTGCAAGAGTCCTCCAGTCACAGCCACAGGAGCTGCAGGAGCCTCGGCGCTCGGCCAGGGCTGGGCAGGGGCTGCTGGTGGGAGCCCAGGGCTGACAGCAACCAGAGAGCAGCTCCAGAGCCACCTGTACCTCCAGCGCTGGCACAGGGAGGTCTTCTCCTGCAGCAAGAGTGGAATGGGAGAGGGTGGTTGGGGAGCACCATGCAAGTGCTAAGAGCAGCCAGAGTGCTTTAATTAGGAGAGGTGAAGCCTGTGTGCCCTGGAGCCATGGCAGGGACACAGCCAGGGCTGCAGAGCCCTGAGGTGGGAGATGCCAGCCAAGAGCGTGGCTTTCCCAGCTCCTCCAGTGCCTGCTCTGCCGGGCTCTCCCTCGCTGGTGCAGAGCAGCAGCTACCCGCTTGCCAGAGGCTGCAGAGAGAGACGAGAGGAACAAATGAAAATGTTTCCACCCTCCCCGCCAAGGAGCACGGCAAGTTCTTCCTGCCGGGTGTCCTGAACATGCTGCTCCTCAGTCCAGCATTAAACGTCTGCCCCAGTATCACTTCCCTGTGGGATGGAAGCCCCGAGGTCTGAGCTGCATCGGCCCCAGGCTGCACTCACAGACCTGGGGCATGGCTGAGAGGTGCCTGGAGCACAGGGCAGCTCAGCCAGCTTTGCTTCCCACCACAGGAGCTTCAGAGGAGGAGGAGGTGTGAAGGAGGAGGTGTTGGTTTGCAGCCTCAGAACAAAAACCCCGCCCATGGAACAAAACCCATCCAGAAAGCCCCATCCCAGCACAAAGGTCTCCCTATCTGCCAGATCTTTCAAACAATCCCTGAACTTTGCAGCTGGGACTTATCTCAAGACAGATCTGCAGGAGTCCTCTGGGATTCTGCTTAGGCTGGTCAGGCTCTGCTCAGGCTACAGCCAAGGGAGCCAAGAAATGCTGCTGCTACTGATCTACACACGCCAATTATCCTGCTCAGTAAACACTGATAAAGTAACTTGGAAGGGAAATCTTCTATTTGGGGATGTCTCTTGGGGAAGGGGTGAGTTCCATGTGCTCTCTCTCCTGCTGGCTCCTGGTGCCTGCTCCAGGTGACCTCAGCAATGCCACGAACCAAGGGCATAGGTGCCATTTTCCTGGCAGGGATGCACACTCAGTGAGCTGCCCTGGCTACCTCGGGCTCCCCTCTCTAACACAAGGAAATAGAGCACAGAGGAAAGTCTCTCCCTCTGATCCCCGCTGCAGGGTTGGCCCCAGCAGACAGCATCCAGCAGAACACAGAGCAGAGCCATCCTCTGGGATCCCAACTGGCGGCATCGCTGGGCAGGAGGGGAGGAGGAACCGGCGGAACAAAGAGCCCCGCTGCACAGAAGTGTCTTTCCAGGGAAAAAAGAAAAAAAAAACAAAACCAACAAACCCAAACCAGATTTCAATAGACTTACAATGCAAATGTATTCAGGCCCCGCAGGGCACTTCTGGCTCTATCCAGCCACCTAATGAGGGCTCCTTGCCTGCCCTGCTGCTGCTCCTGCCTGGGGCAGCCGATCAGCGCTGCACCGAACCTGGGGGCCACCCCCGTGCTGGAGTGGTCACCTCATGGTGGGCACAGCCCGTGGCACTGGAGGGCAAACTCCATCCCCTCCTGCCTTTCTGCAGAGCACCAGGGCAGACTGTGCAGCCAAGAAATGCTGCTGGGCTGGGGGAGCTCAGCATTGTCTCTGCCCCAAATTATGGGGGCACAAAAACCCAGCCGGTGGGACTGTGCTCAGCTGATGGAACACAAGGACATGCATCCACAAAGGGATGCACAGGGATGCTGCAGCCAAGCCCAGCTCCTCCAGGTGAGATGTTGGCATCTCTGTGCCCAAGGAGAGCAGGAACTGCAGCTGTGCTGGGGGAGTATCCCCACCCAGTGAGAGGGACAAGGACTCCCAGCCCACCAACCATCCAGCCTGCTTGGTGGTCACAGGGTGCTGGCACCTGGAAGGGCTGTTTCCCCACCCAGCAGATGCAGCTGCTGCCAGCTCTGCCCCAGAGCACAGATCTTGGTGGTGCCCATGGGCAGAGCTGGTCACAGGTTTCCCCTTTGCTCTTCCAGCTCCTTTACAAGCCCTCCATTATGTGCCCATCACAGGGCAAACTCCAACAGCCAGCACTTACTGCTCTCACCTAAAGCTATGCTTTCAACAGCAGCTCTTCTACTCCAAGGCATTTTAACCTCATAAACCTTGCATTTATTTATGGTTTTCTTTAACAGTGCCAACCTGCCCCAGCGTTAACCCCGCCATCCCCACCTCAGGCAGCACCACTCTTGGGGGAGGCAGCCCCACGTCACGCAGGGGTTGCTGTCACAATGCCACCAGGGGGGTTTGTGCAGAGAAGCCACCTCCTGAAACGCCACCGGGCCCCAGAGCAGATGGAGACGGTTCAAAGGTCCCCAGCAGGCACACACACACACACACACACACACACACACACGCTGCGGTTTTGTCCTCGCCTGAGCAGTAAAAATTAAACACTGGGACTCTGCCTGGCCTCCCCTGGCCAGAGGAGGAGGGTCCAGCATCTTCAGAGCCAAATAAGCGCTTTCCAGCAGAGGGGAAATACGATGAAGTAAAAATTTTAAAAAGTAGGTATGAGGACACAGAAGTGGCAGATGGGCTCTCAGGGAGGGACAACTTCCCCCACTGCACCTCCCCACTTGGGCACCGACCACCAGATCTCCCCCTAAAGGAGGTGCTAAAGAGGGGAGATGGATGTATAGACCATGCAACACTTCACCTTTCTGTGGGAGCTCCTCTGCCTCCTGCACGCCATGACCTACCCCAAGCAGAAAGAGATGCACCAGGATAAACTCTGGACTTTGGTCACTATTTTCTGTTCTTTTCCTTTGCTGAGGTTTTAGGGAATATTCCAAGAAAGGGATGAGGAACCAGAAGGGTCCAAGGGTGGCTCAGGACAGCAGGACAGAGCCCTGCCTGCAGCACTGCCCCATCACCTCCCTGACTGCAGGGAGTTTCTCCAGAACAGAGATGCCACTTTTGCAGTATCATGTATTTGCCAGAAGTAGCATAAGCTGAAAGCAGGGGGAAAGCAGCAAGAACAAGCCCTGCCTTTACCCAAACTGTGCCAGAAGCCCCCAGCATGACACCCACAGGAATCCAGCCCCAAGCTGGGCATGCAGGGATGAGGCAGCCAAGCCCCAGGGACTCCAGATGCCCCAGGGCCCCTTTCCCGTCTCAGCCCGTTGGTGCACACCCTGACACTGCTGCCTTTCTGTGCTCACTGCCCTCCAAGGCAGGGACCCCGCTGCTGCCCACAGCTCCCTTCCCATTTCCCAAGGTACCAGTGAAGGCAGTGCAGCAGGGCGAGAAGAAGAGCCCACGTGACTCCAGAATATTTCCTTGGGAGAAACTGTAATTCCAGCTAAAGAGAGGGCTGGGGATTCATTTACAGCACAGCTTGCAGCCACAGCATCCTGCTGTAACCAGATCCACCAGCCAACGCCATCACGGGCTATTCCAGCTATGCCAGCTCTCCCCACCCCAGAGCTCACATTTCTGGGGTGCAGGGCACTGCACAGGGCAAGTCAGGGGCTCCCAAACCACGCAGCCTTCACCAGGAGCTCCAGGAGCTCCCGCAGCATCCCAGCTCCGAGGCAAAGCCAGCCCCTTCCTCCCCTTCCCAAGGACAAAGCGAGCAAACCCAGCACCGAGTTCGTCCCACCTCCGCACGCGCTACCTGGCTGCCGGGCACAAAGCATCTCCGACGGGCACCGCCGCCTCCCTCCCGCTCAGCTCACCCTCTCCTCGCTGGTACCAACCCGCAGCACCGGATCCCCCATCCCTTCTGTGGCAAAAGGGAGGTGATGGGAGCGGCACCCAGCCCGCCCCGGCACACCCCGAGCACCTCCCGGCACGGCACCGCGCATACTCAGCTGCGAGGCCAGCTGCGTGTTTGGCCACAGGGACAGGTGACGGCCAGGATGAAGGGAATTTTAGTCCTTTCCACGCTTCGTTCTTAGCCATCTGCTCGCTGACGCTCAGATTTTGTCGGTCCCGGGTGAGCTGGCACAGGCGTTATCTCAGATGCCAGGATCGCGTATCTGGCTGTCACACGCGCCACTCTCGTGCAACAGCCGCAGACAGGGGCATCTCGCAGATTTCCTCGCTTTAAATCAGATTAATCACAAGCTACTTAAAGGAAACCACTGGTAATTCCCACAAAGACGATATTCAACGCTCCTTCACTCGCTGTCCAGATAGTGCCTCCATAGGTTATGGTGATACAGCTGGGGACTGATGCGTTCAACCACAGCCACAGCACCATTACGCTCCAAAATTCCCATTAAAATACTGAGGGACCCAGGCAGAGCGGCACTAACTGAGTTACACACCACCAGCGTGCTGGCAGGAGAAGCAAACAGCACCACGATCAGGAATTTTCAATTATATCTGAAAAACAGAGAGAAGTGAGAAGAAAACAACAGGAGCACTAAGTTAACCAAATGCCTGTGAAAAGGGGATCCAGGCAGCGACCTCACACGTCTTACTGCACCCTCAAATTTTGCTTTTAAATGTCAGCGTCGTCAGCGCACACAGGCGCCCTTATAACACCCAACAAAGAAAAGTGCTGACGCTTGGGAAAGGCTCGGGACAGGCTCAGGACAAGGCTGGGGAGGGCTCATCAACATCGCTGCCATCAGCTGACCTCGGTGCAGAGCCCAGCCGTGTCATGGGACAAGGAGCCGGGAGCTTCCTCCTCTGAGGAGCCCTGGAGACGGTGATCCTGATGAAGACCCATTTAGGGAAAGAGGAAGAGGCCACATTTGCCCACAGCAGATGCAGCCTTGGACTTCAAGGTCTTGTCCGAAAGACTCACCAGGACCAGCTGCAAAGATCTTGCAGGGTGGTGCTGGGCCGGAGGATCCCTCTGACTTACAAAGCTGGGACCCTTGGAGGCTTATGGTGTGCTCCAGGGAAGCCCCTTTAAGAACACTCCCTGGCCTGAGAGCAGCCTTGCACAGTCCTGGGTTTGGAAACATTCAGGAGCATTACCCAGATATAAATGCAACAGAGATCCAAGCACAAATCAGAAGGAGCAGCACAAATCAGAAGGATTTGTGCTTGGTCGCTCCGACGCACTTGAGCCACTTCAGCCACTGAGCAGCTCTCCAAGAAGTACAGTCAGTGCCTGCTGACGGGAGCTGGAGAAGGGCCTGGAGCAGCCCTTTGAAGGCAGCACAGGGAATGCCCTTGGTCCTCACGCCAGGGCTGGGACGAGGCTCCCACAGCCAGTCCTGCCGACTGGGGAGCGGCACAAACACTCAGACGTGTGAGCCTGGCACAGCACAGCAACAACACAAGGAGCAGCCATGCACTTTGGACATTTCACCTCCAGACAGCTCGGGAAGGTGAAGTGGAAACTGAGCTGCTCTCCAGCACTGCAGACTAATGCAATAAATATAAATTAACTAAATATCAAGCACAATTTGACATCAGAGCACTTGCTACCCAGGCAATCTTAAACCAGCACGATACAGCCTTGGGGCAAAACCACCACCTCAAACAATCAAGCAAGAACAAAATTAACTCAAGCCAGCTGCAGAATTAGCAGCATTAAAAGTGGCATTCCCTAGCTGCCGGGACTGTGTTTGAACCGGGTTTAAAGCTGATGCAATAACAACTTCCAGGCCGCTGGAAGTAGGACAGCGTGACGGGTGACAGCGCTAGCTGGCTGCGCCTTCAGTGCCACAAAACAGCCAGGCAAAATAACAGTGCCCTCAATCCGCCCAGAAAAACGCCTCAGGACATGTCACCACCCCGGGAAGCTTCTGCTTTAGCACCTCCAGGATTTCCCCACATGAGGCCACAGGGTGTCACCTGAGCAGAGGTGTCCCGGTGAGCCGGGTCAGACCGGGAGGAACTGAGTCCTCCACAGTGTCCCAGCCCCAGAGGTGGCTCCTGGGCCACCGCCACATCACCAAGACCCAACTGCAGGGGACCAGCAGCCACCCTCCATCCTTGCACACCTAAGGATGGGGCCTTGGCATGGGATGCCCTTGGAAGTGGGACAGGGAGGAGACAGAGCTCGAGGTGACCTTAGTGGTGGGACAACACAAGGGCCCAGGGTGGCATTAGCTGTTTGATGGGGATGGCACAAGGAGTTGGGGCATACTCTGCTATGTGATGGCATGGGGTGCTCCTGGGTGCACGATGGGGACGCCCTGGGGAGGCCATCAGATCCCCTGCCGTGCCACAGGACCGGGTGCATCAACTGTGTAGCAGGGATGGCACAGGGGCTTGGGATTGCCTTAGCAGTGGCACGGCATGGGGACACACGGGGACGGAGTGGCACGGGATGCCACGGGCATGACACGGAAGCACACAGGACCGGCAGCGCGAGGGCTGGGGATGCCCTCGGCCGCGAAGCGGCTCAGGACGCCCTTGACCATGCGATGGGGACAGCGCAGGGAGGCTTGGGGTGGGGACGGTCCCCCCCTCGGCCGCCCCGCGGCACCCACCTGCCGAGGAAGCGTCCTCCGCGTCGGAGCTGCCGCCGCTGCCTCGCTCGGGGGAGCTGCCGGCGGGGCGGGGGGCGGCGGGCGGCGGCGGCGGGAGGGGGGCCCGGGCCAGCGCCGCCTCCAGGTAGCCCACCTTGAACCGCTCCTCGGCCAGCGCCCGCTGCAGGCGGCGCAGGTGGCGGCGGCAGCGCTCCAGCTCCCGCTCCATGGCCCGCACCGAGCCCAGCTCCATGCGGGGCGCCGGCTCCCCCGGGAACTCCGCCTGCCAGTGCCGCGCGAAGTCCGCCCGGGCCGCCTCGCCCGCCGCCATCCCCCGCCCCGCACCCGAGTTCTTCCCCCCGTCCCTCCCTCCCTCCCTCCGGCACCGCCGCCGCCGCCTTCCGCCCCCCGCCGCCGCCGCGGGGCCTGACGTCGGTGCCCGCCCCCGGCCCGCCCCGCCTCGGCTCGGCCCCACCGGGGCGGGGGCAGCGCTGCCACCGCCCCCCGGCCCCGCTCCAGCTGCGGGATGGGGTGGCGTGGCATGGCATGGTACGGGACGGGATGGCATGGGGGGACACGCACCCCACCGCTCCGACCCTCGGTCCCTCCGCCCCCGGGTCTCCCCGCGAAGCTGCGGGCCGGGGGATGCGGGCGAGGGAGCGCCCGGTGCCGGCAGTGTCAGAGCAGTAACAGCGTGATAGCTGGTGCCAGAATCCATCCCACGCGCCGCGAGGGATCCCTCAGCCAGGGCCAACGGAGCCTTGAAGGCACGGGGTGGCTACTGTGCCATGGGGTGGCTACTGTGCCACCACCAAGCTGTCCTTCCCCAGCCGCCATGTGCCCTGGTCTTCACTGTGGAGCTCTGCCCAGCCTCCTGGCCACCCTCATCCTCTGGCCAGTGAAACTCTGCCTGCCCCGTTGGTCTCAGGACGGATGGACCACTCCCAGCAGATGGAGGGGCAGGCACAAGCTCCTGTGGTGGGCAGCAGAGTTCTACAACTCCCTGAAAGGAGGGTGTAGCCAGGTGGGGTTGGTCTCTACTCACAAGTAACAACAGTATAAGAAGAAATGGCCTAAACCTGTGTCGGTGGAGGTTTAAGTTGGGTACACTGAACGATTCTGTGGTTCCATGAAGGTCCACGTAAAGCCTTTGTGCCCACTCTGCCACACACACTGTGTTTAAGCTGCCAGGGCAGCACGTGCCCAGGGCTCACTCACACCTAAACAGACAGGGCTTTCCAACTTGTGCCCTGGGCAGGGCTGTTCCCCTGTGCCAGGCAGGAGCCTCCAGGCAGTGTGGCCTCAGGGCACTGCCTTTCCCTGCTTTCTCGTGCACCCTGCAGGATGTCAGGGCTGTGGATGGATGACTCACCAGCCCTGTGTCCCTTGTGCCACCTGGCCGTGCCCCAGCAGGAACAAAGCGCCCTATTTATTTACCCACGGGGCCCAGACTGTTCCACAACAGCCGCCTCCTCCTTCCCCTCCGTCACCAGGGGTGGGCACCTCCCTGCACGCCGATCCCTGGCTCTCATGCTGCCCTGCCCTGCCTGCTTCTCTCTCATCCACGCCTCCCAGTGCAGTGTGACACAGGTGGGGTGTCCCTGGGGCCAAACCACTTCTTAGAGGCTGGGGAGAAGGACGAGGGTGCCATGAGTGGCCTGATTTATGCGTGGCGACAGATAATTATGGCTCTTTCATCATCTGTCAGGCAGGCGGGCCCAGCAGAGCCCTATAACACGTTTGTGGCTCCCCATCTCAGCCCATAAATCTCACCAGCACAGGGTGATAAATCAGCAGGGACCAGGGGAGCAGGGCCTGGGTGGGCGTTCCTGCTGACCTCCCACCCTGTAATGGGCACCTAGGTAGGAAGCGACCAGGACGAGGTGGGGACGACCCAGCGGGATGCACTAATTACAGGTGGCGGGTGGTATCCGATGGCCCGTGATTTATAGCCTTGCTTCCAAGAGCTGGGCCTGGATCCCTGCAGCCAGGGCTGCCCAGAGCTGGGATGCTGGGAGCCCCTGGCAGCTCTCCCCAGCCAGCTCCTGGGGGCTGTGGGCAGGATTTGGGACTGCTGCTTCTGCCCCTCCCTCTGCCCAAGCATCGCCCAGCTGGGCCTGGCTTTGTGCCCAGCTCAGCCTCCTCCGTGCCTGTTCTGTACTGCACCTCCTGACCTCCCACACCAGCACGAACATTCCCATGGCAAGGATCTGTGCTGCTCAGCTGGGTTTTAGACAGGCACGTCTCTAAGTGGGTCTGACATCCGTGTCCTGCTGGCGTTCAAGCATCCTGAAGATCCCCTTGCTCCTGAGCTGAGCTCACCGAGTAAGTCAGTG
This sequence comes from Empidonax traillii, assembly GCF_003031625.1. Taxonomy (NCBI): domain Eukaryota; kingdom Metazoa; phylum Chordata; class Aves; order Passeriformes; family Tyrannidae; genus Empidonax; species Empidonax traillii. Next base: position 506,723 of record NW_020955515.1, read on the forward strand.
GTCAGGGAGCCTCCACTCCTGGGCAGGGCAAGACTGGGTGGTGAGAAGGATGCTGGGGAGAACAAGAGGGCCATAGTGAGCACAGGTGAGTGCTCAGAAATATTTGCAAGCTTCACTTCCCTTTGAAGTCCTGGTGCCTCAGCCTCCCCTCTCCCTGAGGCCCTGGCTCCTGATTTATTGGGTTCCCGGAGGAGAGGCACCTAAATTAGCTCAGGCTTCAAAGAGCCAAGAGAGGAGAAGGGCAATAGACAAATAACCCCCTGCTAATTGTGGCTATTGATCAAACATGAGCCAGGACGATCAGATAGGAAGGGATGGATCAAGGGGGGCACATTCTCCAGGGGCTCTGCTTTTGCACCAGTCACCCCAACAATTTGTCAGACCCACTCCTGGGCTGTTTTTCAAAGCATTACCTGTCTCACAGGAAGGCATTTAGCGACTGCTTGCTAACGAGATGATGGGCAAACACACGTGGCTGTCCCTCACTGCTCTGAGGTTGGGGACCTGGCCCTGCCCATGGCCTCCGGACATGCTGCACCTGGGAAGTCCCTCATCCCACCAGCTTGTGGATTCAGGAAACAAGGAGCTGCTTTCAGCATCGTTTTCCCCAAGTAAGTGCCGGGCAGGCCCATCAGCCCAGACAGCTCTGCCCCCAGGCTCCTGCTCTGCTGCAAAGGGACAGGAAGGCTCTGGAGGCAGGTAGCACTTTAGCTCTTTTATCACCTGCCCCAATCCCCCCTGCCACATTCCTGCTTCCTGCTCTGCAGGGCAGAGGCGTGCCAAGCCCTGCACATTCCTGTACTGACCCCAGCTCCTGGGAGCTGCTCCTTCCCAGGCACCCGCCTACCTCAGTGCCCAGGGATGCTCCCAGCTCACTGGGGTGCAGTTGTGTGGAGCTTCCAGCCCCAGTCCTGGGGCAGGAGTAACTGTGCCTTCTCCTGCACTCAGCCACGAGACTTGCTCCTCTCTCAGCAGTGTTGTCATTCCATGCCTGGGTTTCTCTTGGCTGGGAAATAACAGAGGTGCTGCAGCGCCCACGAGCTGGGGGGAAAGAAGAGCCAGGGTGGGGATGCCCCACGAGGCTCTGCATCACAGCGGCATATAAAACCAGGGATGACCTCGCCCAGGCTGAGCCACCAGCCCACTCAGCGGCAGAGAGAGCAGAGCAGCACAGGGGAACTCCTGCAGGGCCCAAATTCTTAGCAGAGAGTAAAGCAACCGCTGCAACATGTGCTTGGAGGAGGTGCTTTTCCCCTGGGGCCTGTGAGCATCCCACTGCAAACTCTGGGCACCCCAGCACTGATGCCCCATCCTCCAGCCTGGCACCACATGCTCAGGAGCATCCCCAGGGGCAGGAACCGGGCAGGACTCGCCCTGTGACTCTCTGCAAAGCCGCACCTGCGGCAGGTGAGGAGGGTCGGGGGATCCACGTGACGAGCCCTGTGGTGGGGTTTTTAGAGGCGGCCGTGTGTCCCTGGAGGAGTGTCTCCCACGCCTCGCAGGAGGCAGGACCACAGCAGCACCTCTCCCGCTCCCCCTCGCCGCTGCCATGTCCAGAGGAGCCGTGGGGAAAGGCACAGAGCCAGAGCCCGACAGCTCGGAGGAGGAGCTGGAAGGGGGGGGCCCACCCCAGGCATGCTGTGAGCAGAGTCTGTGGGTCCCCCAGGGCAGGGAAGCAGCCGCCTGCCTGGGGGACACCGAAGGGATGAAGGTGAGGAAGAGGAGCAGGCCGGTGCGCTCCAAGGCCAGGAGGATGGCTGCCAACGTCAGAGAGCGTAAGAGGATTCTGGACTACAACCAAGCCTTCAACGCCCTGCGCCTGGCCCTCAAGCATGACCTCGGTGGCAAAAGGCTTTCTAAAATCGCCACCCTCCGGCGAGCCATCAACAGGATCGCGGCGCTGTCCCTGTCCCTGCACGGCGCCGGGTGCCGCTGGCCCTGCGCCCATTCTGAGTGCCACGGCCGGGCTGGGGTCCCTGCGCAGGAGCCGGGGGCGAAGGGCAGCCGCCCCCAGCTCCCCTGGGAGCCCGGGTCTGCGGGCACACACTGCCCCCAGTCTCCTCTCTGCGCTGAGCTTTCCCCTCAGAGGCAGCTCCATCACTACGAGAGCCCGAAGGAGGATGGCTCCGTGCCCAGCCCTGCCTGTTGCTCCAGCGGGACCCCCCACCCTGCGCTCCGGGGCACCTGCCAGCAGCGATACACGGGCAGCCTGCAGGACCCCCTGGCTGGGGCAGTCCCCTGGCAGCTGGGCTACTGCCAGAGCTGGGGGCACCAGCAGTGCCTCCCCATCCACTGACCAGCAGGGCTGGGGTGGCCAGATCGTGCCAGGAAGGTAATGGATCCATGGGACAAGTGGGGGGAGTGGGAAGGGAGTGTTGGATGAGAGAGAAGCGCTGCAGGATGTGGAGCTTGGCTGAAGTGCTGGTGAGAGCTGGGAGCCCACAACGAGCTGTACTGGACCCCAACACTGCCCGGGTCTCTGTTCTGCGGGAAAACTGTGGAATGTGGGAAGTCCTCTGGAAGTGCCAGCTCCCTGTTTCTTATTGCGAGTTCTCACTGTTGCTGATTGCCACTGCTATTTATTCTCTCTCGCTTGCTCTGTGAGAAAATACGAATTACAAACCCAGCACCAGAGCACTGGCTGTTAATATGAGTGGGATGGACAGATGGGCCGTGGGGATCACGCTAAAGCCCCTGGCTGGCTGGTCACTCTGGCTCCCATCGGTGAAGGAGGGGAGCAGGAGCAGGGAAAGGTTAGTGCCCTGGGACTTTTGATGCTAAGCTCATTGGTACAGACGTTTGTGCCTGGCAGATTTGCAAGGCCGGGAGGGGAGACAGATGTCGGCTTTCATAAAACCCACCCATCTGATTGCAGTTTCCTCCTGATCACAGCAAAGTGGCTCTGGTGGGATAGGCTGGTGGGACATTCCTGGCCAGCCCCCATGGCAGGGAAGAAGGGGGAACCTTACCAGAAAGGTTGCTTTTGTCCCTTCCCTCTGGCTTAGAGAGCTTGGACCGGCTGGGAGGGCTCCCTTCTGCCCGAGGCTCAGCAAACTGGAATTGCTGCGGAAATCAGGCAGGGATTTACAGCCACACTCACCACAGCTGGCAGATTTTTGGATTGGGCCAATTGCACCGTGTGATTCCCGCAGTGCTGAGCCCCACAGAGCTCCCCCAGCCCCGCTGCTCCCACCCCAGTGCTCCCAGCATGGCTCCCAACATGCCAAGGGCAGTCTGAGCTCTTTCCCTGCCGAGGGGCACATGCTGGAACAATCATCTCAACCCTCTGCTGTTGTTTGCCAGGCCCTCCCCAGGGTCTCCTCCTCCTTCCCTAATCCCCAGTGGGACAAGGGAGCTGGGCTGGGAGCAGAGGAAAGCTGTCAGCAGCCAGGAGAGAGAGCTCTTTGCTCAGCAAAGGAACCTCTTTAAAGTGCTGATGGTGTGAGGCATCTTGGCTTCAGCCTCTGACAGGTGTTCCCTTTGCCAGAAGAAGGCCTGCAGCCTTGTCCACGGAAGGAATCCTGCTTCTCCCAACAGCATCCCTGCTCTGGATGCTCTCCCTGCTCTAGCTCTCCCTGCAGCAGCACATGGCCCTGCTCTGCCCTGTCAGCAGCCATCACCCAGGGAGTGAGAGCCCAGCAACACCAGCATTCAAGGAAGGTTTAAGCGACAGGAACTCAGACAGGAACCCTCCCTCCTCACAGATTTGCATCTCCATGTTTTTCCCCCACCAGCTTCGGTGACCAGCCAAAGGGAGAGATGGAAACAGCTGATCACAGAGGCAGGAGTGAGGGGAATGAATAACCCCACAAGACCCCCCAGAGCAGGGTCACCCCACCACTCTCAGGTTCACATTTACAAAATGCAAGTCCTAATTCTACCTGGAGGCTGCAGGATGGAATAAGGCTCTGGGCAGGGCTGGGCAGCAGGTCCCGGCTGGCACCAGGCTCTTTGGGCACGTCTCAGGGAGGCAGAAGGTGCTGGGTGTGCCCCGTAGATGGCACTCACTGCCACCGTCCGTGCAGCCCTGCACAGCCAGGGCAGCCCCAGCCCAGATCTGCAGCGATGAGGGGCATTGTGAGGGTCTGCTCCGTGCCGCACGCCCCCCACCTGCCTGGGGAAGGGCTTTCAGCCAGGAGGGAGGCAGGGGCAGCAGGGCTGTGTGTACCCAGCACGGACCCACCCTCGGCATCCCGCGTCCCGCCGAGGCTGGAGGCGGCATCGACCCCCCCGGCACAGGCGGAGCCCAGCCGGGGCTGTGCTCTCACGTACCGCTGCAGCGGAGCGGAGCCCGTGGGAGCCCCCGGGAAGAGCGGGGGGTCGGTGGGGAGGGACAGAGCCCGGGGCTGGGCGGGTTGAAGGCGGCGGGGACACCCCTGCTCTGCCACCGCTCCGCTCCGCCCCGCCGCATCCCCGCCAGCATCCCGGGGGGGCCGCGGCGCCGCCCGCAGCGGGACGGGCGGAGGCCGAGCGCGGCCCGGGGGTGAGGAGCGGGGGGCACGGGGACACCCCGGGGGCGGTCCGCGGCCCCGATCCTGCCCCGGGGGCTGAGCCGGGCTGGCCCCTCCTCCGGCTCGGCCTCCCGGGGGGCGGCGGGCCCCGAGCGCAGAGCGGCGGCGGCGGGGCGCTGCCGGAGCCCGCTCCGCCGGGCCATGGCCAGCACCGGCTCCGCGCCCGGGGGCGCGGGCACGGGCTCGGGCTCCGGCTCGGGCTCGGGCACGGTGCTGCCCACCCGCTTCCAGGAGACCGAGAAGCTGCTGTCGGCGACGGAGGGCCGGGAGGAGAAGGGCCTCCGCGGCTCCAAATCCTTCACGGCAGCCTTGCCCGGCGAGACGGAGCGCAACGGGCACGGGCTCGGCTACAAGTCGGTGTCGGTCGGGCACCTGGAGGCGCCGCCGCTCTCGCCGTCCCGGCTGAGCCTGGGCAGAGCCTCTTCCACGGCCACCAGCACGGCGGCCCCGGAGCAGGGCCGCCCGCGGGACTACCTGGTGCTCGCCATCTTCTCCTGCTTCTGCCCCGTCTGGCCCCTCAACATCGTGGCCCTCGTCTTCTCCATCATGGTGAGTGCGGGACCCGCCGGGCTCACGGACCCGCCCGTTCTCCCCCGGTTCCCCCGCCGCCCCCGACGGCCGCCCCGGAGCTGTCCGCGGTGCTGCACCGCCGGGACCGGGATCGGGGCGCGGCTGGGCGGGAGGCGCCCGCACCGCTCCCGCAGCGCTCGGGGGCTCGGCCGGGCTGTGCCGCCGCTCGGCTCCCGCAGGGATCTCCGGTGCGGGTCCGGGGAACGGAGGCGGGAGGAGGCGGGCGGGGAGCGGCGCCGAGCCCGGGGCAGCGCGCGGGGAGGCGGCGGGATGGATGGATGTGGAAAGGGAGGCGGTGGGATGGAGATGCGGGGAGGCGGCGGGATGGAGATGGAGATGGGTGGGGGATCCCAGGGCAGGGCTCCGGGAAGCTGGTTGGCTCCGGGAAGCCCGGTAGCTCCGGGAAGCCCGATCCCTGCCGCCAGGCAGCAGTCCAGAACGACTCGCCGGGCTTTCCCGGGAAGGAGCTGGGAGGCGAAGCAATGACAAGGGATCTCCCTCCGCCCCTCCTAGCCCAGCCCTGCAGCACTGGTGAGACCCTGGCTGGAGGCTGGTTCCTGTCCCTCAGGCACTTCAAAGGGTCAGGTGCACCTGCAGCTCTTTCAGTTGCCCTGGAGAAGCAATTTTCTCCATTAAACAACCCCCAAACCTCAGCAAATCCATCAACAGCCGAGCAAGGGAGAATGAAGCCAGCCAGCCTCCCACCCATCTCGGGTACAGGTGGCTCAGTCAGCACAGCCCTACAAGGCACGGCCACCCCCTTACCCATCAGATGCTGCTCTCTTGTACAGCCTCCCCCACCCCCCCAGCACCTTTTGTGCCTTTGATTTGCAACAAAGGCAAATCTTTTCTTTGAAAATCATCTCAGTTACCTGCTTACCACACAGAAATACACCGAGGGGCACCTGCAGCCAGCACTTCCCCAAAAACCAATGACAACTTGGAGGCAGATGCCGGCAGTTGCCACAGAAAGCCCTCTAGAGAGACCAATTTCCATTTTGAGGAGGAATCATCGTTTCTGCCAGTGCCAGCTGTCATCTGCGTAGTACAGTTGTGTGGCAGAGCCTGTTTAGGCAGCATACAGGGAAGGCAGCCAGCCTTGTTTGGCTTTGCACTGCAACGAGAGGGAAAGCAGCTGGGTATTGCATATCCATGGTAATAAACAAGGTCTCTCACGGGGATTTTCCAGCCACATTAGCCTTCATGCAAAAGAGATTCTCACACTCTCCCTCGCAGGCGTCAGAGCCTCCCGGGCGGGGGGGATGTGCCTTGGGCCACACGAGCCCCATGGAGTAGAAGAGTAAGCAGTGGAAAAGGAGCAGGAGTCAGTTAATCCTGCCAGACAGTGAGGGACTGGGTGTAGTGACTGTGTCACACCCAGAGGGAGGCAGGACCAACAAGACTACTCTGCTTCCAAGGCCCTTGGTCACACTGACCAGAGCTCACCCAGAGCTGGGGAAGGGGAAGCCCAACCCCAAGGGCAGAGGTGCACTCAGATGAGCCTGTTCTTCAGGACATGGTTTATAGTACACACAGTTCACTTAATTTATAACTGCTCTTTCTAGTCCTGGCCCTGCCTACACCATCGCCCCCTCCACACACCCCCACCTGACAGCCAGGGACCTCCCCACAGCACCAGCAGAGCAGGATGAGGGGTGATCCTTCCTCTGTGCTGGCCCTGGGGAACCAGGAAACATCTGTCTGGGTCTTTCTGCCAGCAGGAACAGCTCTCAGGGCATTGGCTGATGTTTTACCTGCTTACAGCAGGGAGGAATTCAGCTCCCAGTGACCCCCAAGGTTCCCACAGGCTTAGGTTTTCTCACAGAGTAAAACCCAGGAGTGCCTGATCATGCACAAATCTGAGCAGGAACCAGGTTTTTGTGATTCCTGTCACCTGGGGGAACAGGAGGACCTTTCCACAATGTGCTGACATTCCTTTAGCTCTGCAATTGTGCTTTTCTTTCTTAAGTCAATGCTTTTGCACATGAAAGCTTTTTTTTTCTGGGTAATAAGCATCCAGAGAGGAAAGCAAATGAATGCCTCTGAGTTTAGTGTCTCATAAATCATTTTCCAAAAGCTGCTCTCAGATCCCAGCAGGGCCTATAGCCAGAGGTGGAAAAAAAACCCCCTTGCTTTAGCCTCCAGCCTGTTCCTGCTAATGCTGGTCTTGTGGAAACAACTTACCTGGAGGCTCCTCCACTGATCCTTGGATGCGTTTTCTTGGCCAAGTGAGGATCTGGCTGCACTGAGGGGTTCAGCTCATTCCCCAGGACACAGGGACAGTGCAGCCCCATGGGACCCATCTCAGAGGAGTGAAGGGCAGAGCTGGGTACCACACACACACACTGCATTGCTGCTGTGAATCCCTTCCCCTTCCCACCAAAGTGCAGCCACAGCGGGGGAAGGAGCAGAGGGGTCACAATATACAGAACTCTGAACAAATGAAGGGAAGGGAAAAAACCCAGCCAGAACCATCATATAGTAACATCAAGGACAACTCCTCAAAGCACTCGATGTCCAAAATAAGTACTGTCATTCTCAAAAGATGTGGGAGAAGTCGGACTATCCTTACTCATTTTAAACGCCACGGTCACCCCTCTGAGCCTGGAGTTGACTTACACCTCTCTCAGAATGTTTCCTTCAACAAAACACAAGTGTTGAGGATTAATGATTTATTTTGAGTCACTGGTGGAAGACAGCAAAGAGCATCCAAAGCCAGTTCATAAATTGGGAAAGATTGCAGGGAAGAGGACGTGATGATTTGTCTTCCCCATCCCTGGGACTAGCACAGAAAAGTAATTGCCTTCATTTGCAACAAGGCCACTTAGGGGAAAAAAAACATTTTGAACAGTAACTGGAACAGATAGCAGTGGGAAACAGGTAAGATGAATAACTTCTGGAACACCCAGCCTTACCTGGCCCCACAGGTGCTGCAGCACAGCACCCACTTCCAAGGTCCTTCAGATTTTCCAGCCCTGGGCTCACACACAGGGACTCCCTCCCCCGTCACCCTCCAGCCTTTCTGAGATGTTCTGCCTCGGCGAGTCTCAATTAATAAACAAGATGTTCATGTTTTTATGTGGAAAGCAAAACACAGGATTAGTGATACTAGAGAACTATAATCAAACTGTTCCACACCAGTGAATAATATATGTACAGTACCAAATGCTTGCTAAACACCCCATGCCAATGCTGATGCGTTTTTTTTATAATTGTTCAGGATAAATGAACAAGAAACACTTCCAGAAAGCTGTAGTGATAAATAAATTGAATTTGTTAGCCTATATATTTTCCCTAGAAGACGGCTAAAACTGCATATTTCACTGCAGTCTAACCCAAACCCTGCCAAAATATTACACTTGTTACAAAAACCAGAGCCTAAAGAGACAAATCCCCAGTGCTGGAGCTTCTGGTGAGCAGGGCAGGGATTCTGTCAATCCCTGGGCTACTGCATCCTCCCCATCTCTTGCCACCAACCCATGAGGCTTCATTTTGTCACCTCCTGTTCTGTCATGAAAATAGCTCTTGGCTGCATCCCATGGCTCAGAGAGCCGGTCTGGCAAACCTGCTGTTGAGACCAGGAGGAGCGAGGTCCTGAGCTCTGCTGGTGTCGCTGGTGGGGATGGTGGTGCACAGGGTGGCACGGAGAGGAGCAGGGTTTGCAGTCCGCAGGGATGCAGTGGGAGCGGTGGCCCGCCCGTTTGAGGCTCTGCTGTGTTATTTACATGGTGATACAAAGTAAAATGAGCACATGGACACCCCCAAAGCTGCGTTTTTCCTATGGAGCAGCTGCCTGGGCTTGGGGACGTTTTGGTGCCGGTGCTGCCAAGAGGCAGTGGCATTAACGCAGGATGAAGGGGAAATGGGGGAGTAACATCAGGTATTTGTTTGTTCAGATTCTCAGTGATGTTTCATGGTTAGTGCTGGAGCATGACTAGGCCTCCTAACTTTTAATTAATTAATTAATTAATTAATTTTAAAAAACGTGTGTCAGGGCACCCTTTCCAGCACAGCTATTTCTGAGATCCACATTTTTTGAAAGGCGAATGGGACTGCTCTGATCCACTTCCACCTTTAATTTTTTTTTTAACTCGTACATTTGTTTTCTTAACTGAAGAGTTTCCCCAGTTTCAGCAGGCACGCCCCAAAGGGAGGAGCTGGCAGATGGCACAGGGCTGTGGGAGGTGCTGGCCCCACAGCCTGCCCCAGATCCTCCTCCTCTCCTTACACCTGGCTCACCCAAGGCAGCACAGCTGGAGATGGATGGGGCAGGGGAAGGAACCTTTAACCCACGTTAAAATGTTAAACACTTAAAAGCAACTCTAAATAAAGAGTGACTTCTCAAGGCAGGTGAAGTATCTAAAAAACTCTGTTCCCAGTGAAGTGGAGGGGAGTTTTGCCCAACTCCTCCACTGTGTGGTTGGTGAGGGTGGAGGCTTCTCTAGCCCAGCAGGTCAGCGCTGCTGCTGAGCCCAGGGCTGTGAGATCAGCAGGCTCAGGCCACAGCATCACCCTTGCTGCCCTGTCAGGGACCAGGCAAGGTTTTGCTCATCCAATCTCACGTCTTTCCCCTCTGGGTGTGACCCCCAAATCCTGCTCAACCCACCCAGCCCCAGCAGCACTGCTGGGCAGACCCAGGGGAAGCTTCACTAACCCCCCCAGAGATGCTCCCTTGGTCTGGATCTCAACCAAGCTCATGGGTGGCCATCCCTGAGGGAGCAGCAAAAAGCAAAATTTCAAGGGGAACCTCCAAATTGTCTTTTCCATCCCCTTGGGTGGCCACTTGTGCTTGAAGGCAAGGACCATGGCAATTTAGCCCACTGAAAGCCTGCTATAAAAATGCTGGTGCCCACCAACATCATGGAATCATGGAATCATTTAGGCTGGAAAAGCTCTTGGGATCATCAAGTCCAACCATTAACACTTCCAAGTTACCACTAAACCACATCCCCAGCTGCCACATCTACACACCTTTTGAACACTTCTAAGGGTGGTGACTCTACCACTTCCCTGGGCAGCCTGACCACCCTTTCAGTGAAGTAATTTTTCTGAATATCCAACCTAAAGCTCCCCTGGTACAACTTGAGGCCATTTCCTCTTGTCCCATCACTTGTTACTTGGGAGAAGAAACTCACTCCCACCTGGCTCCACCCTCCTTCCAGGGAGTTGTAGAGAGCAAGAAGGTCCCCTCTGAGCCCCCCCAGCTCCCTCAGTTGCTCCTCATCAGACTTGTGCTCCAGATCCTTCTCCAGCTCCATTACCTTTCTCTGGACGTGCTCCAGCATCCATCAGCATCAGGCAAATCCCGTTCTAGCTCCAGCTTTTGGGGATCTCTCTTCATCCCTTAATGGCTCCACACAAAATGATTTCCAGACACCCACTTGTGCCTTCCCCCATCCCATTCCTTAGCCCTGCCACAGGCAGGGAAACCCTGCTTTTGGTTCCAGTGCTGGGGAAAGCTCTCACTGAGCTGCCTGAGGAAATCATTAGAGCAGCAGGGGAAATCACACTGAAACCAGGAGCAGAACAGAGAAGCTCTGTGGACTATTCCCTCCCTCCCCACAGCGCACACAAGAGCAGGAATTCACTGTAGGAGGACTGCATTTAAAAAGAAGGATGGCGAACACAACCCATCTGTGTTGAAGCAGAAATTCAGGGTGATGCAGAGGCACCAAAGCACATCCCAACATGAGGGGAAAGCCAGTGGTTACCACTTGTTTTATCAAAGCCTGTTCCTCTCACACATCCAGCTCCAAAGGCACAGAGGCCTCACGCTGCTTTGGAAATGTCACTGCCTTCGTGCCAGCGATGGTTAAACTCACAATATACATCGCTGCTCAATACATATGTTTGCAGAAGGAGAGGGAGGCAGGATGCTTGTCTGTACAAAAGCTGCAGAGGGCTGGTGGTACCCCAGGGAGATGCAATTCCCCTGCACAGTCCCATAGGGTTGAGCTGCTCCAGGGACTGCAGTCAGAAATGTCAGAGTTTTCCATGAAAGACTCAGAGAGGGGCTGGGGCTGGGCTGTGCCTGCTGTCCCAATGCCAGGGTTATTTCTTAGTCACTCCAGCAAAAGACAGGCCTGAGTTAGTCCAGCTCCCACCCAGGGAAGCAGAGCAGCTTCCCACATGGATTGTCCAGGCACAGCAGTTCAGCAGGACCACCGAGGGCATTCGTGTGCCATCCTGTGAGAGCTCGGGGTGGCAGGTCCAGCCCCCCTGCACACAGAGCTCTCAGTCTGGGGAGGTACAGCCAAGGGGTCACTCTGCCATTCTCAAAAGCCTCTCTCTGTGTCCCCCCCAGTCGAGGAACAGTGGGCAGCAAGGGGACACGGACGGAGCCCGGCGACTCGGACGCATGGCCAGGCTGCTCAGCATCGTCTCCATCGTCCTGGGGACCATCATCATCGTGCTCTACATTTCACTCAGCGTCAGAGGTAACACTTCCTTCTGTTTTCCACAGCCCAGCTAGAGCAGGAACCTCACCTGGCTCCAACCCAGGGGACAGGATACACCTGGCCACCATCCACCACCCTGGGGTAGATGGAGCTCCATTCCCATCCTAACTGAACTGGGAGAGCTCTAAACCCCTGCAGTCCAGGCTGGTTTGACCATCACCAGCTGCCCACACACATGCAAAACACCCCAGAGAATGGGCTCCTGGTAGTAACCACACACACTGTCCAAATGGCCAGCATGGAAAGCCCTCCCTGTGCTGTCCAAAGTGCTGTGGTGACCATGCAAGATCCCCCTGGTGAAAGGTTTTGTGGTGGGTTTAGAAGAGTGGAGTGGGGTAAAAACATAAGGGTTTCAGGTCACAAATCAGCCTTCCCAGAAAGACAATCCCAAACCCACCTGCCAAACCAGCATGACCAGCACAGCTCAGGCAAACAGGGGCCTCAGAAACACCCACAGCCCAAAACCAGGAGCGGAAGGGAAACATCTGTGACCACTGGAAGCTGCCCTAAGACTCTCTTTCTCTTCCAGTTTCCTAGAAGACGCTTCAAGCATGCAAATACCTTGAAGAGGAGGAAGACAACTTTCCTTTTGGGGTTTTTACTTTCAGCCTTGCAACAAAAAAACCAATTGTCACAGTGTGGGTGGGCAGCCCTAGACAGCCTGCTCTGGAGCGCCGTTGGAAGGAACGCATGCTTCTATTCACTCTTGGAAATGAGTCTGTACAGGTGATGGGAGAAAAAACACCGGGAGAAGGAATGGGAAAGGCCAGCGGACACCAAGTGGAGAGGAGAAGGGGGAAATCCACTACCTCATTCCCCTCCAGCAAAACTCACGGAGTGGGGAGACAACTAAAGTACAAGAGGAGGAGAGAGTTTCAAGAACGAAGCTTGTTTTAACAGAAAAAAATTAAAGGCCAGAACGGGACATTCTGAGGAATCCTCCTAAGGATTTTGGCACAAGTCACCGGACTTTTCTGGGGGGTTGTTGGTTTTTAAATCGTCAAATTCTCTGTCTCTACAAAACAAAACAAAGCTCAAACTGCCATCAGGAGCTGAGAGCTGTTCCACGGAGGAGGAGGGAGGGCAGAGCTGCAGCAGGACCCCGGCTCTGCTCCGCACGGAACGCAGCCACAAAAGCTGGAGGATGTGGTGGGTGCTTTTGTATTTTTGATGAAAAAAAAAAAAAAAAGAGACAATGACCATTTGCATGCCTTTGGGAATGTTCTCCATGTCTGTTCCTACGAGCTCTTTTATCACTTAGGGCAGATCTCAGAGCTGGCAGAGCAGGATGTTGCTGCATGAGAACCCCAGGCTCCTCCTCACCCCGACCCCACAGCGGGCTCTTTCATGGAAGGAAAGATAAGGTGTTCCCTGTGAACCCACACATTTCCCTCTGTGCACCCAAAGGGAGGTGCTCATGGCACCCAGACGAGAGCCTGGTTAACCTGTAGCAGCAGCACCGAGGCACGGACAGCCCATTCCATCCACTGATGTCACATCATGACGCTCATGCAGAAGCTTCAGCGTGATCCAGCCCCTCCCACTGCCAGTGCTCATCTCCCTGACCCTTTGGGGCTTCAGCTTAGGGCCTTCCAGGGGATTTTCAAGGGCATGGAGGAGTTTTAGATCCCTGCTCCTCTCCCTGCACCCCTCACATGCTCTTCTGCATCGCTGGAAATCTCCAGTGTCCCCAGAGCTGTCCGGGGTCAGTTCCACAAGTTGTATTATTTTGTAATGTTTTATATTTAACATAACAAGAAAATAGACTTTGCTCCTCCCACTCTGCCTATAGGTACCACAGGCCCCACTATGTCTTCCACACCACACAGCTCCCTTGGCCATTTCCCGTGGGATACAATCACAACACCCCCTAAAAGCCTCCTTCCAGCCTCACCCCTTCTCCTTCCTGCTCACCCCATCCCTGCTGTGGGTTGTTCCTTGGGGTTGGCCCTCTACCCATCCACCCAGACTATGCAAAGTTTCATTGCCTGTTGTTTTAGTCAGGCTTTGTAGATGACTTCTGGCCACGTCCACTGGCTCCCTGTTACCTGAGTCTCTTTTATCCAAACTTTGCTGACACGAATACCCGACCAAGAGCTGCACTCCCCGGCCTTTCTGCCAACCTGGGACCCAGAAATACGGACTGACTGGGAAATGTGGTTCTTCAGGGCACTTCTGCTCCCTCACATCCTTAAAAATACCAAATTCAATGCTCCCGAGGGCATGTCTACATGGAGAATCCACCACACACCCTAAGAAACTTCACAACACAACTGCTTGGCACTGACTCCTCCTCTGGGCTGTCAATGGGCACAGGGTAGGGGTGACCTGTAAATCCACGCTGCAGTTACTCTGTAGTAACTAATGTGCAAAGCCACCGGCACGGCTGTGAAAATTCTCTTGTCCCCTATTTGATTGCTCCTCTTTGAAGTGTTTTCTTTTGGCAGACATTATTTGAATCCAGGGGGTGAGAAAGCCAAATCCCCCAGACACGCTGTTAACAATTTTCTCTACGCTAAAAGGGATTCCAGGGACTCGCAGCAATAGCACATCACTCCAGCACTTCCTCGGGCTCCATTCCCATCCACCCCTTTGCCAGCACTTTATTACAAGCAACTGGCTTCTGAAAGGGACCAAATCTGCAGTTTTTCTTTTTCAATTTATCTCTTGTGAGTTCAGCAAACGGGGGACCACTGAGGGCTGCCGGGTAGGAGCTCCCACCTGCATCCTCTGTCCAGGTGCCCCTTGGCACCAGACCTTTTCCTCCCAGGCTTTTCAGAAACCCTCCCTTGGACATTCCAACTTTAATCTTATGGCTGAGTCACCCAAACATTTCCCTCTCTGACTCTTGAACCCAAAAGCTGCTTGCTGGCAAACAGGTGTTATTCTTTAGGAGCTCCACAAAGGCAGTGCTGTCCTGTCCTTGCATCTTCTCCCTTCACCTGCTGAGCTACTGGAATTCAGCTGATGGGAAGAGCTGAGGAGGCTCCTCCTCAGGCAGGAGTTATGGGAGAAGTCCCAAGCCAGGGAAGCACAGAGCAGTGGAGGTACCAGGATTCCCCTAAATGCAGGAGAAGGCAGAAACATCCACCAAAACCCCCATGGTGATGATTTGTTGACCACACCCAGACAGGGTTTGTTCCTCCTGTCTCATCAGGCAGCTGAGTGATGCTTCTCACTTCGCTATTAAGCATATATTAAAAACAAGAAAAACTGAAACAATTAAATCCCCTTCATTCTAAAATCTTCTTTCCGATTAGATACAACTGTACTGCACTCCTGAACACTCCTGAAGACAGCTTTTTTTCTTATTCTGCATTTAAATCCAGAGAAAAGCCTCTACACTTATCCCTGACAAAATATTTCCTCTGCTTGTAACCTGGCTTTCCAGTGCTGGAGAATCCAGGGATATCTGGAAAGTCCCATCTCTCCACCAGCTTCTCCACATGTTTTCCAGCCTATTTTGCAAAGGTTTTGCCACTCTGCCTCTTCTCCACATCACACGTGGTTTTATCCCAGCTCAGCTGCCTCGTTGGCTCTTTTGGGGTGGAATTATCTTATATTCATGAAGGAAGAGGTTGCAGAGCTCAGAACTCTGAGGCCACCGGCAGGCACAGTCACTCCTTTGGTCTACACCCAGGGAACAACAGCATTCCTCCTGATTATTTGCTGCTTTAGTGATCACCTTAATGCAAGCATCTCTTGTTGCATATGCAGGCACAGCCACTCCTCTCCTTGATTGGCTTTTAGCACAGGAGGGCAATCACAAAAACCGTGTCACAAGACCTTCCCTCTCCATCCCCACAAACAAACCCTGTTACTTTATCCCCCAGCTCTTTGCCACCTGCTGCAGCCTCCTCTAAGCACACAGCACAGAGTGGAGTTTTCTGTGTTTGCAACTCCGACAAGTCACGAAATCCTCGGGATCTGCCCGACCTGTACCCCCTGGTGAAGGAGAGGTGAGAGATCCCAGCAGTGTGGTGGCAAATCCAGCCTTACCTGACAGCAAAGCTGAGCTGGTGGGAGGAGAGCTCGCTGAAGGGCTGGAGAAGGTGGGAAACGTCTCTAAATGTAAGCTGAAGTAGGAGTTACAATCGACAAGTGTGAGGTCCCGGTGGGATATAAATACACACTTTGCACCGCCCGGGAAAGAGGCTCCGGGCAGAGCACGAGGCTCTGGCACCTCTCTGGCACTGGTGGCCCTGGGGCTCCTTTCCCGGGGTTTGGGGCAGAGCTGGGCTCTGGAGGGGGGGCACAGAAGGGCCCTTGCTGGGTGCAGCAAGGCTGGATCAAAGCCTGAGGCTGAGCCAGCAGTTTGCTGCTGCCGAGCAGATGAACCGGCCTGGCTTCACAAGCAGCTCCTCGTAGGATGCCACGACCGAGGGTCAGCAAAGGTCTGGCACAAGTCAGTGGGTCACAGCAACACGCTGGCTGGTGCCTGCAGAGGAGAGACCAAAGGGATCTGAGCACAAAGGGAGGAAAGAAAGCCACAAAAAGGAGTTCAAGGTTTGCTGTGTTCAGGAGGGGTTTGCTTTTTCTGGTCGGTAGTTCACCCTGTTCCAGTTTACCCCTCTCCCCCCATCTCCGCTGGTTTCCCGTGGTTTTCCTTCAGCATTTCTACTCCCAGAGCAATGTGTGAGTCCCACAGGCTCCTTCCTCCCATCCTCTGCCTCTCCTTTAACCAGGACAGGTCTTGCTGGCAATGACATGTCATGGCTGGGCTCCTCTGGAAGGGGTTAGGGAGGGCAGGGAACCTCTGACCTGGCTCCCTGCAGAGCCCAGCGCTGGTACCCAACCTTCCCAACACACACATTTCTCCACGTAGACAAGGGGAGCAGATCCTGCCTTTTATAGAAAGTTAAAACCCCCTTTCTGTTCATTCTGAGCCCAGGAATAGGCTGCAGAAATGCACCCACTAGGCTGGCCCCACGACTTCTTCTTTTTTCCTCCCCCCCAGATCCCCTCACCCTCGCCCTGTCGCTTCGTTACTTATCACAGAACCACAGCCAGGGTTGCACTGTCAAGCTCAGATAATTCAGATTTAAGATGGTTTTTCATCCTTTAATTTTGGCAAAACCAGTTAGGTTTGGACTGAAAAAAACTCCCCTGCTTGGGCACAAACCCGGGGGGTGTGTGGGGGGGGAAAGCAGCCTTTTCAAAGTGGGAATATTTGTAAAGCATTTGCTGACACCGGTAGATAGCGAAATTCAAACCTATAAATACCCATCCAGGATAAGAAACATCAGAAAGGGAACGTGTGCAGGATTCACCAAGGCAACCCTGATCCCACCTGGGAGCAGGGGCCCTTGGTAGATGATGCCAGGACATGATCCTTGGTGTGGAAGTGCAGGGTCCACCCCCCCCACTGCCACAGCCACCATCCACACACAGCATTAACACACCAGGAACTGCAGCTGGGTGCTTCTCTTTGCTGGTAAATGTTTCTTTTTCTGCAGGATGGTATGGTATATCTTATATACTTTCTTTGTATTTCTTGGCATGAGAAAAAAAAAATTAAAATGTAACATGCATGGTCAAAGCTGAACTGGTTTCTTCTGTCTAACTGAGAAAAAAAAAATTATCCAAGCTACTCATTTAACTGTTGCTTCACACTCCAAGAGCAACCAGTTGGTATTTTGGGTGCAGTGGGCTGCAAATAATATGTACAGGCAAAGAGCAGAAGCAAACAACACAGTCAGAGCAGAGAGAGGTGCAGAGAGATCAGCCTGGTACTGCAGGGCCAGGCAGCACCTCGGGAAGCTCAGCTACTGTGGGAGGCCTCTGCCAGCCAGGGGAAGGAAATCAACCCTCCTTCCTTGCAGGGCACAAGGACGGGATGGGGAGCAGTCCCTGGAACTGCTTCTCACCACAGCCCTGCCACTGCAGGCCAACAGCAAATTCCTCATCTGCTGGAAAACCAAAATCATTGAGCGAAAGCACAGATTTCAGGGGTGCACAGCAATATTTGGTCTCCTCTCACGGAGCCTAAATGCAAAGTTTGATAAGCCAAGGCTTGAAATTCAGCCCTTACCAAAACCACTGGCTGTGGTCTTTTCCCAGGAGGAGTTTTTCCAACCAGACTGGAAGGCTGTTTGTTGACTGTGTCACACCCAGCTGGGGTCACTACCAGAGTTTATTTGTGTGTTAACAGCACACTGGCCAGTCAAGGCTACTGGTCCTTGTTGAAGCTGAGGGACACAACCCCTTCATTCAGCTGAATCCCAGCACTCTCCCCTCGCTGTGCATCTCCAGCATCCTCTGGGAATGAATGGCAACACAGCTCCCAACCCAGCCCAGCCTGGAGAGAAAAGACTTGCCAAGCCTGCAGTGAATTAGCTGTCCTGCACAGCTCTCTGCAGCAAACACTCAAGCTGTCCAGATTTCAGCACGGGGTAGGACTTACTGGAGGTAACACGGCCTCGCAGCTTCCCGGGGACAATTCCCTCGCTCTCCCGGTGAAACAGGACACACATGGGAAGGCAGGTGCCACCAGCAGCAGCAGGGATCAAAAGTGAAGCTTTGTGGCATCCACTTTCATCCCTGTCCATGATGGAGAACAATAGATGCCAACCCTGAGGTTGGCAGAGCAGAGTGATTCAGCAACAACCAGATTTAATGGCCCTGCCTGGAGCACGTCCTGCCCGTGGAATCCCCTCCAAGGCAGGGGCAGGTCCCTTCCCACTGAACCAGCCAGAGGCATCGAGGAGCACTGAGCCACCAGCACCCAGGGGGACCCTGACAGAGCCCATCAGCAAACACTGGAGGGGAACAGAGCCAGCTGTGGGACTTGCTGTGCTCACGTTTAGGAAGCGGTTCCAGCTGTGTTGGGGAGGCAGAGAGTGAACAGACCAACCTCTGCAGTCCAAACCCTTCTGATGTGACACAGTCAAGCTTTGGCCTGTCATTTGCACTCTGATAAACACCTCATTGCCCTTCTTAAGGATGCAAAACTGTAGGGGGGGGTTGGGGCATTGAAAAATAAATAGGAAAAACCTGCAGGTACTCAAAGCCAGAGAGGATGGAGATTAAATGTTCACGAACTCATAAAAAACAGATCTGTTACCCTCAGATCCAGTTCAGAAGCTGAGCAAAGGAGCAGTAATTAGTCCTTCTAGATCAGCTGCTGTCCACAACACAAAGCCCAGCCCCTGTAAGCCAGCCTCAACACTGGATCTGTCCCAAAGGTTTCCTACAGGTCAGGCAGCCCTGGTACATCACTGCCCAAGCAACCAGTGAGACAGAGCTGCCTCCAACACACCAGCAACCTGCTCAGCCTTCCTGTTTATCCTACAGCCCTTCTCCTACACTACATCACCCCCCTCCCCAGCTCTGCAGCTCACTAGGGCATTTTTATCAAATTAAGACTATTTCTTTGGTGTGTCCATTCCCCACTGCTTTGGAAACCGCAAGTTTTAATTAGATCTGCTGGGTCCTACCCCTGAGCACCCTCCCCTTGTAACACCACCTAAATCAGTGCTCTTGATGTTTAGTTTCCCACCCCAGGGCTCAGATAGCAGCTGCTAAACCTCTAAGAGCCATCAGCCAAGATTAATTACTCACAGCCATGCAGGTCCAAATTTGCACCACGCTACAGCTACTCCTGCTTTACACCAAGGCTGGACTATGCACAGAGCTCGTGTTACTCAACTGCAGCATCTCCCCTCTGCCTCTGCTCACCCAGCAGGGCAAGAGGCATCACTGCCTGCACAAGGGCTTTGGCAACACAGCTGGGACTACAGGGCAGGTCCAAAGAGCCACATTTATTTGTCCTGATGGATAAATAAAATATAGATGTTTAGGAAGCCCAGTGTAATTTCCTTCCCACTATCCAGCAAAGCAAAGGGGGGTGTGGTTGGGGTGGGTGGTACCTGTGCATAACAAAAGACTGGGATGGAGGGGTCTTGGTGGGGAAAGCTTTCGAGGAACAAGAGCCATTTACATCCCAGCACAGCGATGTCTGAGGTTGCTTTAAACCATCTTCAGCCTTCTTTGTGTCCTGCTTAAAGAATTCAGCAGGCGAGGAGACTGAGCAGAAAAAAAAGCAAGGGTTTTGTGGTGGAGGAGGAGGATTTGACTCACATAAACCTCCCCCACCAGGCAGAGATTCCCCTTCAGTGGCGAGATTCCCCTCGGAGCATCCTGACCATGTCACCAACGCAGCCGGGCAGATGCAGCTTCCAGACTTCAAAGGCAGGCTGGGCTCTGATGTTTCGCTAAAGAGGAGGCAGAGCCAAGTGCTTCAGCTCCTGTTTTATTAATACCCTGCTCTGATGGGCTCATGTATAATAGATTCGCAGAGGAACAGCAAGAGGTTTACATCCAATTTCCATGTTGCATACGTTCCCTGCTAAACATTATGGGTTCTCCCTTTACCTCTCAGTGTTTGTCTTCACTAATGAATTTGCAGGAGTTTGGGGTTCAAGCAAAGGACAAAAAGTTGGCCACCAGTTCTTTAACTGGTTTCCATGACTTTGCTCCGGTCAGGAGCTCCGAACTAAAAGCACAGGGAAAACATTTCCATTTTCTCTCTTCGCTCCCAACATCAGCTGCTGTTGAGAGAGAGCAGCTCAGGATTCCTTGGGCTCGCTCAAAGCCATGCACAGCCTCTTGGGAAGTCATTTGGGAAGTGCTGGAGCCAGAGCCCTGGGGCAGCAGCACGGTGCAGTGGCAGTGGGAGAGCTCAGGGCTGCAGAGATGCAGAGAGTCCTTGTGAGGAGCAGCACACAAACACCCTGTCTGCAGAGATGTGCAGGATTCACCAACACCGGGCCAAAAAAGAACAGATTGCACCCTAAACTTCCCCCCTCCGCTCACAGAACAGCTTCTTAGCTGCAGAGATTTAAAAAAAAAGGATGAAATTTAGATATGTGGTTCCTCAAACACGCTCCTGGTAGACTCCAGCAAAAGAGCAGAGAAAAAATGAATTTGACTTTGTGAAGGCGCCAAAAAACTCTGTCTTACCTGTTTTCCTACCCAGATCAAGCAGATCCCACCCCCTTACAGATGAAGGCTCTGCTTGTTGCCTCCAGTTCAAAGCTGTCACTGCTCCCCTGTGACGCAGCCACAGCTCGTGCATCCACACAGAGGGACATGGAATCAGGAGAGTGGCTGATCACAGAATCACTGGAGCAGGAAAACACCTCTAAGGTCATCCAGTCCAACCCAGCACTGCCACCTTCACCACTAAACCCTGCCCCCAAGTGCCACACACTTTTTGAACACTGCCAGGGATGGGGATTCCTCATGATCTTACTTGGTAGATCCTTCTATCACATCTCAGACTCACCTTTTTTAATCAAACAAGACACATTTGACAGACTTTGCAGAAGTTTGAGTTAGCTGGTGAGGATTTAGGATTTTTACATAATGGAGGAGAGCCTAGGGATTGCATCAGCAGATCAGGGCACTGCTCTAAACAAGGACCTTTCCTTTTTGTTGGTTACTGCTGGATCCCTCAGAAGATGAAACCTCCCAGAATACCTAAAATAGAGAAAGGGGGATTTCTCTGTGAGCTCAGCCACCGAGTTTACTCGCTAAAAAAACCCAACCAACCCACAACTGCCGGGCCCTCATTGTTTCCAGCTTAGCTGTGATGTGAGCTGCTATTCTTGGTCAGGAGCTGCAGAACGCTCCTGAAGCTTGCAAAGTTGTTTGCTTTAATAGCACACAGCGTGAAACAAAGCAAAGGCTTCCCAGCAAAATGCCTCCTTCTGCTGAGCTCACTGCACCTCGCTGCCGCTTGGAAATGCTTCATTACAGGCTGCGGATTCCAAAGCGTTTTATTCCAGTTATTTGGTCTCAGGTACAATTTAATAAAACTCATGTTTTGTCCTCCTTCCCAGCAAGGTTTAATGCAAACAGATCACTCTGCCAATTCCAGATGGGCAGAAAAACAAGCCAGCACCTCATGCCCCGCACTGTTGTTTTTGTTACTGGGCTGCAGAGGCACACAGGTACACAGCAAGCAGCAATAAAACAAAAGAAATGTTGATAAGAGCTGCTTATCAACAGATCCTTAAAACAATGCCCTATTTTTACCTTGATGCTTGATTGCAAAGCACAGAGTGGGTATAAGCTGAAGTGTCCCAAAAAATGAGCGAACAGCTGAGGAACAGCTCTCCCTCCCCTGCCCAGAACTCCCAGAGCACAGTGAGCCCAGCACTCACCTCCCAAGAGCTGTAACAGCCCCACAACTGCAGCAGGAATTTGGCTGCCGAGCTAAGGAATGTCTTTTCCTGAGGAAGCACAGGAGAAGCTCACTCCCCTGGGATGTGGTTGTGGTTAGACCCAAGGATGCTGGTGGTGGTTCAGGGGGGCCAACACCAGCCTGCCTGCCCTGGCAAAGGCACAGAGATGCTCTGCTGGCACAGACTCAGCTGACTCCAGGACCTCAGGTGTTTGAGACCAAACAGACATGGGCACCTGAATGAATGAAAAAGATCCAAATACCAAAATCCCCCCAGTAACATCCCTCCCATCCCTCCTTTCCCCTCCCAGAGGCACTGCAGCACAACTCCACCTGAAGCAACCCTGAGGCATCAAGAATTGATCATCCCCCAGTGTTTGTTTTTTATTTTAAAACAATTTCATCTAAGCCAGAGCGTGGGCTTGAATAATTATCTACATTTCCTGAGATGTTTGGAAACAGAAGCAGAGCTGGCCAGCAGATCCCTCAGTCCTGCTGTAAGGAACACACACAACCTGAAGGCACAGTCACTACATGAATACAAAGGCCTATTTATGTTGAGAAGGCAGAGAAACACCAGGAATGGTCTCACTGCAGCCCCTCCACCCTCCTGCCTCTTTCCAAGCTGTGTTTCTTTACATAAGCAGTGCATGCTTTTACAGACCTGACTCACAAACCTCCCCACCTCAGTAATATTTTGGAGTAAATTTAGCACTGGTGATACACGCCTGACCTAGAGGGAACTCCATTTAGAGCACGGCAGGCAGATATCCACCTATCCACCCTTCTGCACTTGGATGTTCTCCTGCACCCAGGAGACAGGCTGAGGAAGTCCCAAGGTCAATCCAGCCTCCCCTGACACTGGAAAAGGGGGGGGAAACTCACAGGATCCCCCACTGGTTCAGCACCACAACACAGGTACCCACCAGTCTCCAGTGGGGACAAGGACCTTGCACGGCGCAGTTACTTTTGAACGCAATAAATTACGGTTTGTGTTAAAGCTGGACCTGCCAGGGACACCTGATCAGCACTTTCCCCGCTACTCACAATTTCATTTTACACCTGCAGTATTCCCGAGCATCCTGCAGAGTCTTGAGAAAAGGTTCCCTTAAAAATTTGACGTTTCAGCAGCATTTCAGCCTGAAAGCAGCCAGCTCAGCACAGGTCTGGAGGCAGAGGGATCTGTAGCAGATGACA
This sequence comes from Empidonax traillii, assembly GCF_003031625.1. NCBI lineage: Eukaryota > Metazoa > Chordata > Aves > Passeriformes > Tyrannidae > Empidonax > Empidonax traillii. Next base: position 529,645 of record NW_020955515.1, read on the forward strand.
TGCCCTGGGCACAGGTACCAGCAAACATCTTAGGGAAGTTTCCACTGTACAGCTGGCAGCTCAATGGGACTTTGCAACCTGCAGCGAGGAGCTTCTATTTTCAGTGCAGCTTTAGAATGACTGAAAGGAGAATAATATTGTTCCCACTTCCAAGAATTCCGCATCAGACAGATGGGTATGGGCAAGGAAGATAAGAAAAGAAACAAAATAACACCTAAACCCTACCTATTTACGGCATTTGTGGGAGAGCACCATGCTGTGCTTGTGCAAAAAAGTGGTTACCAGTGAATTTTCTTCAGGTGTGGTTTTGATTGATAAGCTTCAAGTCACCTTGGACAGCCTTTGTGGGCTTCAAAGGAAGGATGGATTTAATAAATAAAAAAAAAAAAAGAAGGGAAAAATCATGAAACCAAAAATCAACTCATGTTGGTTGAAGACAAACAACCCAGGAGGGAAGTGAGGAGAACTGGATGGGCAGTGAGCAGACACAGCAAGGCACAGCAGCACAGGATGGAAGATCTAAATGGGCCACGATGGCAGGGGACCTCTCAAAATCACACCCCTGGCTGCCAGAGGGCTCACAGGGTGCAGGAGTCAAGGCAACCAGAAAATAACCCACCATGAGAGAATTGCCAGTGCTGTTTCAGAGGCACAGACACTCTGAGTGCAGCCAGGCTGCTCCTGCCTCACTCCAAACTGGGTTAGCAAAGCCTCGGGGTCCCATTAGGAACAAAGAACACGGAGGCTGCGACAGGGAGGGACTGAGCCAGGGCTGAGCAGCAGCAGCACACGCTCCAACAGCCTCGGCAGCTTGCAAGGAAGGGGAAGATGAAGGCAACAGCAGGCTCTGAGTGTTTAATGAGCACAGCCCAGATTGCCAAGGCACGAGCGCTGGCAGCACAGCTCCTGTACCTGGAGATGGCGGATAAAGGGCTGGCACGCAGGAAATGGGAATACCCACTGTAAGCACTGAGGGTTTGCTATTAAAACATTTGAAAATCGAGTCCAAGGAGCTGCACATCGCCCACGTTCAGCGAGACGGGGAGGGGGGGGAAACCAAAGCCACTCCTGTCTCTCCGTATGAATCCCTAATGGAGCTCCCTTTCAGCAGGAAATCTGCTCATGGAATGGCACCAGGACCGAAGGAGCAGAGCACGGCTCATCCATAATGCAGGAACACCCACTGTGCCGGAGCCTGTCAGGAAGGACAGCAGTTTGCAATCTGAACAGCAGCATTCTGGGAGGCGGATGGTTAAAAATATGTATCGTACGCCTGGGCCACTATAAATTATTGACTGCACAGGGAGCTGGAAAAAGGGATTCAGTGCCATTAATAATTTATTTTCTAATCCAAACGAAGATGGAATTTTATGCACCACTTACTACCAGCGCCACAACTGGAGAAACGAGCTGCACTTCCTACTGTCTGAAACCAGACCTGCCTTTCCATTTGCAAAAGTTTTTTTTGAAGTTTCTTCTTTCGCTCGAAACACGCAGTCAGAGCTTTCCCCTGGGAAAGCATCTGGTCACTCCTGAATATTTAGCAGGCATTAAGGATACAGAAATGTATCTCTGCTTTAAAGGACAGCTCTGCCGTGAGAAATCCCTGTCTCCACTTGGAGGCTCACGCAGACAGACGGGGATCACCTGCCAGGCAGCTTCGCTGGTTTGAGAAAACAAATCTGAGTGACACTGAAAGATTTAGCACTGAAATATTTAGATCTTTATATAAAGATTGCAAGACCCCCTCAGGTACAGATGGATCCTTCAGGCACGACACTGCCTGGTTTGAACACCTGAGGAGGGAGGTGGACCAGACCACGGCAGTGCTGGAAAACCACAGGGTAACAGGCTCCTGCCTGCCCTGAACACAGAACTTCACAGAGAGAGACTTTTAACACTTACCTCTAAAGAAAACCATCCTTGTCCCACCTGTCAAGGAACAGCAAGAATAAACATCATGACTTTAATCACATGGCAGGAGAAGATGAGTCCAGGTTCCATCACACCAAGCATTTCGGGTCAGGAAACGCTCCATCACCTCTGATATTTGGTATAAAGCTGCAGAACACACTAACTGCTACGTTCAGGGACAATTCCAGAGTGGTGAGATGAATCTTTTCTGCATCTTCCCTGAAGTTTAGGTTTAAGTGGACTGAAAATGGGGGAAAGAACCAAGCACCTTGCTTAGAATTCTAATTTATTATTAAATTACATATCAAAGCCTTTTTGTTTAATACATAGAGAAAATGCACAATAGGTGAGAACAAAAATAGTTACAGTTACAGTAGAATTTCCAAGAATGTATATGAAAAGAGAAAAACCAGAAAGTGCAATCAGAAACTCATTTACAAGGTCTGGGATATTTTGTGAGAAAGGGCTTTGTTTTGGGTCTAGAGTTTTCATTTAATTGCTTTCCTCACTCAGTGCCAGACAGACCAACAGCTGCTTCTGTACTCAGAGCTGAAAGCACCACCCCTGGTTCAGACATGCAGTGACAGGAGAGGTGCAGGGCACAGAGATGTCACCTAGAACGTGGCTCAGGTTTGGCTCAGTGTGTCCCTCACTGCAGTCTCCTGCCCTGCACGTTGCTCTGAAGGATTTCATCATTCAATAGTGCTGTAAGGACTTTCAGAACTATTTCCTCCCTCAGCAGTGACACAGCTGTTACCTCTCCTTCCTGTTTCTAATGAAAGCTTTGGGACAAAAAGTAAAAACAGGAGGATTACACACCAAGTGATCTTGGGAGATAAGTTGCTATGCTTGGGGTTAAACCAGTTGTGACCGAACGAGCTGCACCATCAGAAGTGGTGGACCAGCCTTGGCTCCAGTTTTGGGAATGCAGCACCTCAGGGGACACAGCCCTGGGGGACGGGCTGCCAACAATTTATCTGACATTTTCACATCACTTCAAAATCCACCTTTGCTCTTTCATTTTCAACATCCAGCAACTGTTCTCACAGTCACCATGAGACCCTCCCAAGAAAGGACTTTTAAACTACAAATGACAACTCTGGTTGATGTGAGAATCCAGCAGGAGTTTATCCCTCACTTCGATATGCAACACTCCTGAAACCAGTGCTGTTCAACAAAGGATGTTGTGGCTTCCCAGGACGGGCAGACTCATCTCCCCAGCAGTGCCTGCTCAATCCCTGCCTGCCCCGGGTAGAAGCCTCAGCTGCACCCCAGGCTGTGAACACCCAGAGCTGCTGCCTGAACAGCATTTGGGGGCTGCCCAAATGCCACTGCTCTGCCCCAGCAACCAGAGACTGGAGATCAGACAAACACATCAAGAACCAGCCTAAAGAACACAAAAAAACCCCCATTCCCATCCATATGAAGCGAAGTTATCAACACCATCCCTTGCGTGCCAGTGACTGGCCAGGCTGGAAGGAGCTGCTTGTGTACCGGGAAGAATAAAGCAGAAATTTAAAACCAGCGTGTGAAATGTGCCCTGCAGAAATACTGTGGATTTTCTCCCTTCCTTTCAATGCTCAGCAATAATTTCCTTAGCCCAGTTCTAAACTGGTCGAGTTACGAAACTGCCGCTCTGGCAGGAATTGCAGAAATGAGAATTCTTTACCACATCTTTTTTTTTTCCCCCCCTTTAGAGCACGAGGGAACCACACAGACTGAAAAACTTGGAGGACACATTTAGCAACAGGAGACACACAGACCTATATTTTGGGATTTGAGATTAAATACTACGATCCACCGCTTTCGTTTCCCAGCCCGTTGCTCCGACCACAGGTCCAGGTTATTAGAGATGAGTTATCAGGCTGAGCCTCCTGAATTAGCAGATGCAAACACACACTCCGGGGAGCACAGCACGGCACCCGCTCACACTGCCGGGGGAACTACAACGTGACGATGAAGGGAAAACTCCAAGGGTAATTAAATGTCTTTTCAACACAAAACTGACTCAAAACCAACACAAATAAAAACCATGGAGGGGCTGCCAACACCGAAACCATTTCCAGTAAAGCTTTATCAGAGATAATTCAGCATAGTTCCATTATTTTATACTAAAATATATCAGTTTCTCCGTCACATTTTCATAACATGAAAAATCAATTATGTTTACATATTTATTATAATCTACATATTTCCCATAGCAGCTTTTTCACACAGTAAGATTAAATATATGCACCAAATAATCAGTTAAGTCCAGTAAAAAGACTTGTTATAAGATTAAATAAATGAATTTATTTACGGTACTGCAGATCTTATATTGCCGACTATACAGCAACCAAATCCTACAAATCCTAAACAGATGCACAAGTGCTGATCAGGGTCCCTTGGGGTGGAGGAGGAATCAAAGAAAAGGCAACAGGGAGAGAAGATTTGATCTCCCAACACGCAGATCCAGCAATAAACCTCCTTTATCCATCGAGCTCTTTCCTAAACCCCTTTCATAAACACTTCAGCTCCAAGCAGGAGCATTCCCAAATCAACCAAATAATCACCCTTTATTTAAAACACAAACCCCACAGTTTTACACGTATTAATTCCAAATGCTCCCTAATCCCAACGAAGGGATGACTGATTAGAGGCCTTTGTTGACTTTTTTTTTTTTTTAGCACAGTTATTAGTCTGCAAAGAAGCCTCCAAATCCTGACAAACATTTTGGGTGTAACAGTGTGGTTTTACACACCACACAGGCACAAGTCTCTACTCCCCCCCAACAGGTACTCACTGACACTATAAAATGCAGTAAAAAATTGCATCTGCCCCGCTGGACTCTGTTCCAGAGGAGAACCTGGACACTGTGGGACGTTTGTGGGTGATGGCAAACATGGGATCTGTTGGGAATCTGTTAGGAGCACTGTCAGTGGGCTGGGAAAAGAGTTAATCAAGTTCTTAGAAAGACATTTCATCGGGTTATGATATGAGAGATGGAAAAGTGCTGTTGAAAGAGCAGAAAAACTTGGGGAACCTGTGACGTCAAAGCCATTCCTGACATCAGCTTTCTTCAGAGACACGAACACCACAGGAATCTTTTTGCATGTCTGGACTGAAAAAAAGTGGTTTCCCCCCTCCCCAGATAACGGTAAGCAATACTTGTTTTACTGTTCATACATTCAAACTCTTTACTGGGAGGAGTTCTGTCCAAACCCTTTGCACAAAGATATGTTTGCCTCAGGTATAACCATCATAATTTTCACTTCCAATTGACAGTTTAGATTATATCCTTCTTACAGTGCAAAAATATCAGCACTATCAGAACAACTCTACCTAAATTGCAATACAGGCTTGGCAAACTGCTCGCCGTGTCTTTATAAGGACCTCTGTGACACCAGCCAAAATCAAAAGCATTTACACCCAAAAGATACCTTCAGGTGAACTCATGTTTGGTCACTTTTCGGATGACTGAACACCAGAGTAAACAGCTGCTTGGGCACTGTGCTCCCTTTTCCACAAAGGGGGACTTGTCAGTCCCTTTAAAGCCACGAGAAACCTAATGACCTCCCCTCAGAGGGAACTTTATTCATAGTCTGTGCAAAAACAAAACAAAAAAAAAAAAAAAAGAAAAGAATGTAACAACCCTTCTTTTTTTAACTTGGAGGAATTTGTGTGAAGCACAGTTTTCACAGCACGGATTATGCAGAAATAACCAGAAATCTCAACCAGGAGTTAAAAAGAATTACAGAACATTGTATTTAGTAGTAAAGCAACCTGATGGCTTAAAGCTGCAATATTCTTCTCTCAGGGTGATAGTGTTCAGTGCTGGGATTGGGTTTCAGGGAAAACAGGTTTCCTGCTGCTTCCACCCAAGGCAAATCTAACACTCCTTTTCCACTCATCAGACCTCCTCAGCACCGCTGAGCACTGCAACTGTTCTACCAGTTCTGGTAAGTGTCCTGTGTCTACTTACCTTGCAGGGAGAAAGGGGAACTAAAGACAAAACAAATCCCACCAGATTTAACCAAAGATGTGTGGCAGGGGAGGAGAAACACTGCAGCTGCAGCCCAAACCCAGTGTCACAGTCAACCATCATAAGCTCTAGACATGTCATGCTGACAGTCCCAGCCACGGAGAGCAGGCTGTGGAAGTCTGGTGCTTCCCCCACTCCCTGTTCCTGGGCTGGGAGGAGGGAAGGTGGTGCTGAGTTTTAGCAGAGTCCAGGGGGGGAAACATCCATCAATGAAAAGCATATAAGAGCAGTAAGATGGTACAGACGCCGATGACGCCGCCCAAGATGAGGGAGTCTCGTCGTTTCCGAAGGTTGATCCTTTGAATCAGGCTGTTCACTGCTGGAAACCGGTCTGGGAGGAGGCTGAGTCAAGGTCATAGCCAGCAAAACAAACAAAAATTCACTAACAAGCCTTAAAAATCTGCATCTGGAAGCGCCAATACAACAAAAAAATGCAGAACTGCTCCCGAGCTGGAGAAAGCAGGAGCAGTAAAACCTGATGGATAGTGGGCAGGATTACAACTGTGTTCAGTGATTACAGACCATCAGAGAAAAGGGAGCAGCTCAGAGCTCACATTTACACAGAATTCATCACCTGATCACCTAAATCACCAGTGTTTAATATATTAAATCTCCAGTACACGAGGCTTAGTTACTTTTAATAATTGTGTTTAAATGGGAATGAAAAAAAAAAAAAAAAGAAATGGGGAAGTTACATAAAGCATCTGTGGAATTTCTTTAATGGAATTCTGTTACTGGTGAAAGGGAACAACCAAAGGCATTTGACTGAGAAATCCCTGCACTTTTCATGGCCACACACTGTGCAAGTACAGCACATAAGGAAGGATTCCCACTGTAAAACCATGAGGGATGTAAACCTATCTTTTAATGTACAAAATACAACTGAGAAAAAGACAATCAGCTCCAGAGCTTCATGTCTTTAGAAGAAAGAACCTTTTAACCCCAAAGCTTACTTAAACTCTTTTTGGTGCTCTTGCCAACTGCTAAGAACTGTAATGAAATTTATGGGTTACCAAGATTCGTCTCTCCAGGATGTGATGAGTCTGATCAAACGATGCCCTTCGTGACAGAAAGGAAGGAATAAGCGGGAAAACAACAAACATGCACGACTTGACAAGCTGGCACATTCTTTAGCCACGGCACAGAATATGAAGAGAAACCAACAGCACAAAATTTTCGTATCTGAAGGACTGTGACAGACAAGAGGAACCTCAGGCCCTGGATACTCTTAGCTGTGAACCAGAGCAAGCACAGAGCGATGCACACCAAGCTTCAGCTTTCCTGAAAGTAAAAAAATCAAGAACTGAAATGAAACCACACTTCTACAGCAAAACGCAGCAGGGAAGGCCATAAAATGCTGTTGCAGATCTCCACCTGAAAATAAAGCTCCGTCCTGCAGTGCCCAAATCTGAGCAAAACCAACTTATTCACCACATTCCCCATTAAGAAGCTTCAGTCAGATTATCAAATGAAACCGGTAAAAAATCGGTCTGTTTGCCCCTAATGACAGCACAGGTTATGCAGCCACTGACACCCCTGATCCCCAGATGACAGAGTGAAAAATTGTACCATAAATCTTCTTCTGCACTGGCAGCACAAATTTTTAGGAAAGGATACTAGCCAAGGTATTCATCTTGCTTTGTATTGACTTCAACATCCCCCTCTGCGAAGTCATATTTTCTTTAGTTGCCATGGCAATGCTGGGGAAAGAAAAAGAGGATCAAGTTGTTGGTGCTAAGAATAATCCACAGCTCAAACAAGAGGAGAGCAAGCAGGCAACGCTTCTTTGGAGGACAATGAATGAGGTGAAGCAACATGAATGAAAGCACAGTTTTCCCATTAATCTCCATCTTTTACACTTAAATGATTTCTCTTTTATATGAGCCGTTAACAAAGGAAAACACTGAGATTTCTGGAAACAGGCAGATCTCCTCCAGCCCCAATGAAAACTGGTACAACCTCATAAGCAATATAAGAACATTGGTTAACTCTTAAGCAATATTCTTAAGAATATTAACTTTTCTGGTTTAAGTTTTAAATGTAGAAGTTTGTTTCACCCCATACTCACCTTCACTCAGGAGAGCACGTGAGCTTTGTGTGCCATCAGGATATGATGGCTACACAAGTATTAAGCAAATAAGAGCTGCCTCACAATTAAAAATCAATTTGCAAAGCAAACTTGCTGGTTGAGGAGATGCAAGAGCAGTCTGAGACCCGACACAGCTCAGGGAGCCTCCCTCAGAAGAGGTTCTGCACAACCAAGCTGGGACATGCAGTCACCAGGTCTCTGAAGATGTTTAAACACAACCAAGTGTTGGGATGTACTTGCTTTGTCTCAAGACTGAGGCTGTTCCCTGTTTGCAGAGCTTGGGTTCTCCTGCTCTGCCTCTTCCCAGCAAGCCCAGGTCACGTTTCTGAGATTTGGTGCTAATTAAGGATATCCTCCACGGGTACAAAAGTTTCCACTCTCTGTTTCTTTACCCACACGTGCCCCAGCTGTACGTATTTTATCCAAATACGAGACCACAACACAGGTGGAACATAAACCAGAATTTCCCATTTGAAATTTAACACAGAAGCAGAAAAAAAGCTCTTCAAAATGAGATATTAAATGAAGATTATAAGAAGTGCTCAGCTGACAAGTTTGGGCTCTGGAGGCACAGTGATTAAGGTGGAACAGTATGGCAAATACTGCTCTGCTTGCTGGCATGTGTTTCAAAAACACACAGAGTAGGACATAAATACAACAAGGCTGGATCATAACTCAGAAAAGTCACCTCTACTGCTGTTGAGCTTATCTGCAGTAATAACAATGATTAAAACAAGTTCTTGGACAAGTTTGTGAGCCTTAAATATGGAGGGCAAATGTTCTGGAAGAATAAAAGTGAAGTAGAACAACATGATACAACAGATACAAATACAAGAATAGGGAATTAAAGCTGTAATTTCAGAGAACAGGTAGGAAAATGTAAAATGCTGCTTTTACCCACTACAGACATCCAAGTTTTTAATACAGGTATTTTAGTACTCTAAAGTAAAAAGCAACAGCCTCGCAAAACCACCACACATTTGCTGTTGAGCTCTCAGGGAATTTTGAATTACTGAGAGTCACGGTGGAAAAAAAGAAAATTTCCTATCTGCACCCAGGAAAGCTTGTTCAATCACCTACAGCTTCTTAATTCCCACCCCCACACTGACTTGATGCTTGTCCAGATGAGGTTTTAATACAGTGTCTCTCAAAGCTCTCCTGGATCGAGCCCCCTGTTTTTATAAGATGCATCCAATGACTCACTAAGACATCCATTCATTTACAGAAGTGAAAATACAAAATGATTGCCAATATATAAAGTGATCCTGAGCCACCTCCAAAATGCCTTTGGAAATAATTATTATAGATTATCATGGGACACAAGGTTCCTGCTTGAACATCTGAGGAGGGAAACTGTTCATCTCACAGAAAAAGACAGGATGGAATGGCTTGAGTTTATATATTACAAGACTGAAGCCATCTTCATTTCTCTCATCCAAAATTTGGAAGAATTTAGCTCAAAGGGTTGGGTCTTACTGAAGAGCTCTGAAGAAAAAAAAATTGGAGTAATTATCATTTTTATTATGACACGGTCTAGTAATGAAATGTAATTTTGATATCCATGAACAAGAGTTTAACTGGATTTCAGCTACTATTAACAAGTCAAAACTGAAGTAAAAAGCACTGCTGTTGATGTATAATTTGATTACTTCAAAACATGAGCTGCTTTACCTAAGCCTTCAGATCTGCAAAGGAGATTATTAAATTTAAGAAGAACCAGAAAGCACAAGAGTTCCTGGGGACTAGTCCAGCCTCTGGTCTTGTGCAGCCTCAAGCACTGCAGCTCCCTCATATCCTTCATCAGGCACTTTTGGTTCCATTCCCATCCCTAACATATGTTCACTGACTTGTTGCTGCCATTGCTGCCCTGACAAATGCAGATTTTAAAAAAATGAATCCCATTCCTCCCATTCCCAATATCGGCCCCTGTTTGAGTCGCAGAGCACCGGGATCTGCCCGGGTCACCACCCCCTCCTTCTGAGGGTTTGAAACTCTCCTTTACGAGAAAAGATTAAAACGTTTCTGTCCTGGAATGGAGATGACCCTGATTTAACATCTCACTGGGAAACCAGCATGAACTGTTCTCAGAGCTGCACTGGCTGGAACCACCAGAGCTGGGTGTGAACCAACTTTCTAAAACCAGATGGTATCTGTGCTGCTCTCTGTCCTCGATATTAAAGCACAACATTCAGGGCTGCTGCACTAGTGGAGAAACCTCTTGTAGGTAACCCCAAAATCCCAGCCATAAAACACCTACCTGTCTCTTCCACAGATCAGCAGGAGGATCTCAAAACTCCTGTGCTTGCAGCTGCATTTCCTCAAAATTTCCCTCCCACTGCAGGTTTGCCCTCGGCTGTTCAGCAGCGCTGCGGGTTACGTGAGCAACCACAGCTCTCTCCAAAAGTAAAACAACTGATATTTGTACACAGTTTGCTGTTTTCACTGGCGTAAAAACACAGAGTAATAAACACCTCCAGCCATTATCCCAGCTGGAGCAGTCTAACACGCAGGGATGCACTTTAAACGCTGCTTCACTTGGAGGAGAGGTGTTTTGACTCAGAGAAACGTTGAAGCTGTCGGTGTTTCACCCCACACAGCCACATCCATCCCGTGTGTCACCGAGGCAAACGCACCACAAAGCCAGCTCCTCGCTTCGTGGAGACACATCAGTCACATCTACACTGATGAAGAACTAAAACAAAGCTCTGAGGGAAGGAGCCATGTTATTAAAAAATCAAATAATTCACGTATTACTGGAACTTCTGCTTCATTTCGTATGCCATGAATCATACTTGCTTATTGAAATTCATGACAAGGTCTATGATTAAGGGAATGGACTCTGTGACTGTGCATAGAAATGCAGGCTCGAGCTTTAAATTGGTAAAAATCCTGATTGCATCACTTATTCTTTGAAAATAGCTATATATATATTCATATCTCTAAATATGCATGTGTGTGTGTGTATCACACACACAATCTTTCAAATTACTTTAAAGACTATTGTGCCTTTTGATGAAGTCTGAGAGGAAAATAAAAGGGCAAAATGCAAGTGATTTTGCCTGGACACTCTGGTAACGTGCTTCTGAAAAGAGAGAGGAGAGAAAAGGCTCGAGCCTCTCCATTCTGAAAATTCATCCTTCGGTGCTAGTGAATTTTTCCCTTTTATTAAATCCTAATTATGGCCTAAAGAAATACTCCCAATATATGAGGAGAAGACTTTTTAAAAAATTAAATCTACGGTTTTGGTCTGGTTTCAGTCCAATCTGTTAACACACAAACACTGCCAAATCAGTGAATGAGGCCTAAGAAACAGCATTACAATCAAACCCTAAGAACCTGTCAAAACTGTACATGCAAAACTATAAAAACTCCAACTGCGCCGGCATAAAAATACAAGTTGTTAGAAAACAAGAAATAAACGGGTTTGCTATTTCGGAGAAGCGAAAATGTTTGGAAAATGAAACCCTGAGAACACCAAACATATTAAAGCCAAATTCCAGGCTTATATTTAAACCTGGCCAAGAGAAGCGAGCGCTGTTCCAAAAGAGCTGCGGTACAAAGTAGCACATCCCACTCGCTGCTGGGGAGGAAATGTGCTGCAGTGAGAACCCAGGGCACGTAATTCATTTAAAGAAATGGATTAAGAGTTTAGTAATAACAGCACATCTGGAGTGACAGCCCTGCTCGTTGCTTTGGATGCTGCAGCATTCCAGCCCAGGTGCCCCTTTATTCCTTTGCTCTGGGGAGGGGCCACCTCCAGGACGAGTCAGGCTCCCCACGGCTCTTCCCCGCACAAAATCAGAGCAAGGGGGTCACAATTAGCGGCTGCTAATTGTCAACAAAAGCCTCTGCACGCCCCAAAATATGCTTTCCAGTGTTTGGAATCGCTGCTTAATACCACCCCCTGAAGAAAGGGATGTGATTTCTTGACTTGCTCAATTAAAAAATGAGTAATGAGCTGCAGCAGATGTAAACCTTGAAGACAGAGCGGTATGAGTAGCCAGAATTAGCTAATTACATCTCACTTACTCAAGGAATCTGCACTCAAACAGCTTCTCCTGCACAACTCCCTCTTTTATTTGGGTTACAATAGACAGAGCAATGGATCAGTTGGGTAAACTTCCATCTGGTAAATTCACTTAAAACCAGCAGGGTTTACCCCCAATTAATGTCATACCCCAACACTTCCAATTTACAGGGGGGCACAAGAGTAAAATAAAAAACTCACCCTGTTGTCAGCAGGGGTGGAATTGAATTAAGATGATGTAAATGGAACTACATTTCCTGCTCAGTGTAGTTGCTAAACAGGCTCTTTTCGTACCAAAAAAAAAAGGCAGAATATTTTTGGCAACAACTAGAGCAAGAAGTTCATTTACTATAGATAACAAATGATGCAAGGGTGACAGCAGCAAACGAGAAATCCAACAAACTTGGTGCATTTTCGAGATGGAACAGCAGGGATACAAGCAAGGAGAAGTTTTTAATGAGGAAAAGACCAGAACACAAAGCAAAACAAATACAACCAGGTTTGACAAATATCTTTATGAGGCTGTGGTGGGACTGTATCCACATTTTCAGACATAACTGTACTGAGCAGTGCTGGTTCATCGCTGCACATTAATGTGGTTTAACACATTCTTCCACCATGTTAATTATCCTGAGCCCACTGTGTGTATTTAAGCCAGCCAGCCCCTAATGGACCCACAGCCTTGCTGCACCTCTAATTGCTCTTTTTGATCACTTATGCCAGTAGATGCATTATCTGAAAGTGTATCTTGCTTGCTTTCTTCCCTTTTTCGTTTTTGTTTTAAAGCAATAATCTAAAATTTAAAACCATTAAGCTGGCATTATTATTATTATTATAGTCTGAATTATTGGTTTGCAAAATTCCAGAGTTCAATGAAGAGTAGGAAGATAATTTATGATACCCCAGTTCTAAACTTCCTAGATCAGTCAGAGAAGCTATCACTCAAGTACTGAAACCATTTGAAAAACCCAAAAGATAAATAAATATATAACAATATATATAGCAATAACCTCTCAAGCACTTGTGGTAAAAGCCACATTACCTGTCTCAGGTAAGTACTAAGGTGCTGGATACATGGAAGGATTACAGAAAATCAGGTTGTAGGTGAGTGCCACTGTGAGAAGAAGCATCTTCACTACTGGAATAGCCCTCGACAGCCCAACCTGAGACCCACCCTGCTCCAAAGGTTAATTCACCTTTGCACAGAAACACGGATTTTCTAAACTAGGATCAAATAAAATATTTAAGCCACGTTGTTATGTGAATATTGAATAGAAAAAACCCAAAGCAAACCCTCCCCTAATTCATTGTAATGCTGCTGAGGAGCTATAAACAGTTACTGTATAAATACAGTGACTGATATATTTAGACACAATTCAAACGTAAACATTGATTGTACAGAAAATAATGAAAATTTTTTAAGTTAATTCCTACCTTATTGTTTCTTCTATCAGTCGATCTGAGCTGAAAGCCAAACAACAAAAAAAATGAGGTTTAAAAAAAGCAACAAGCCCAAAGTACCATTTTAGATTACTAATCAATGGTCGTCATCATCCATACCTTAATAAATTTGCCCTTAGAATGTTTTATTTTTGGATGTTGTCACATTTTGCTACTACACAGATCTGGTTTATATATATATATAGTCTTTGGGGAAGATGCTCCTACTGTTCTCTGGAGCAGCATTTCCCAAGTGTGTGCAAGAGCAGGTGCTCAGGAGAGCACGTGAAGCACTGAGGAGACGGGAAAAGGGGAATGGGCACCACGATTTACGGGAGGCTGCTTGGAAAGGAGTGTTATTTAAGCCACATCTCTGGTTGCAGCAATCAATATCACCAACCTAACCCTGACACAGAAGAGGTGGCTGCATCCCTGTTTCCCATAGCGTGTAAACAGTGATCCATCCCCACAATTCCTCCATTTACCCCACAGATTTATACAAATTCTTGGAGGATAACTGGAAAAAAAAAAAAAAAAGAGTTTGCAGCTTGAGAAGGAAATCAACCTGACAGAAAGCAGTTTTATGTTGTACTGGATATTTCTTCCAGTATTAAAGCAGAATGTACTGTTTTCAAACTAAAAGACACCAAAAGGGCACGACCGCCTTCCTCTCCCACCCTCCTTGTTCCAAGTGTTTTCCACCTCGGAAGGGAAGGTACCAACAGGCACAGCACAGTCCTGCCTCTGACTCAGCCAGAGATTTGGAGCTTTTTTTCCTACCCCCAGGAATTTTGGAGATTCCCCCCTCAGCTCCAGCTGGAAGGGGCACCTTGGAAAACTGCCTCAGGTGGAGAGGTGCAAACAGAGTGGCTGTTTGTCTGTGAAGAGCAGTGAGAACACCAAGGCTGCTATTTCAGCCCACCCCTGGCTGGAAACACAGAGACAGAACAGAGCACTACAAATAATTTTGCCCAAGTTTCAGCTGAGAGGGACTCAACTGGGGCAGCAAAGAGAGGGACACACCCTCCTGCTCCCAAAACAGAGCCACGCGCCAAGGACTCACATCAGCTGCGGGTTAATCAAACCAAGCCACTTTTATTCACTGTGTGGTGTTTGTTCCACCGGCACTGACAAGTAAAACACCATAGCTGTGTGCACAGAAGGATGTGAGCAGTCTCACAGCATCTCCTGATGTCCCCAAGGCAAGCAGAACACATTAAAGATTGCTGTAATCGCTGAGCCTCCAAGATACACAATTCAGCTGAGAACGTGCCTTTCATAGATAGTCTCTAACAGACAAGTGTGTTATGTGGGCAGTGCATAATAAGAACAAACTGCAAAAACATCAGAAAACAGCCTGAAAAGCAAGAGCAGAGCACGGGAATTCATCATTTTAAGAAAGCTTTGTTTTGGTTTGTTTTTCTTAAATTTATTATCAATGAAAAAGTATCTGAAGCTTTGCCAGAAATAAGTTACACTCAAATTCTGTGGATCAAAACATTGCTAGAACAACCCTATCAAAAACCTGCCTTAGAAAAACCACTACCAGCTCTTTGACCATTTAACTGATGAAATTAGGCAATTTTCATGTTGATGAACCGAAGATGACAGGGAAGCTGAACAGTTTTACCGACCTCAAGTGAATTAGGATGTTCTCCAAGGTTTTTGGAGCACAAAAATTAGGATTGCCAGTTTGCAGCAGAGACACTCACTGCTTTTTATGTTGGAGAACGCTGCAGTTAGGCAGTTTTATTGCTTAATCAGAGACATAAACAGAAAAAGTTATTTAAAAGCTTCCAATTAAGTTACACCACATTATTTTTACATGTGTGTGTGTTTACAGACATATAAAATCAAACCCTGGAAATACAACTACCTGTAAAATGAAGACAGAAGTTAACAAAGATGTGTAAACCCAGAAGCATTAGATGCAAATGCCAACACAAGGCATTTAACAGGCATCTGAAGCCACAAGACTGATGTTTCTCAGCTTACTGGAGACGTCACCCCAACTATCTGAAAGGATGAGATGCACATGAAATTTTCTTCACAGTGACTAATGTGTAGGCAAGGGCAGACTGAATTAACTTTTAGAGTCTTAAATAAATAGCTGGGAAGCACAGAGGTTTCCCAAACACAGCTCCCAGGGTTCTTCCCACCCTGAGAAGCATCAGCTCTCGAGAGGATCCCCAAACACATCTCCCCTTGCAGGTGAACAAACTCTACAGGAAGCGGCAATGACGTTCACTGACATTTTGGTAAAGGTTGTCAGCGTGAGCAGGAACATTTCAGGGATTCTGATGTGCAGGTTTTTACCCTCAGAGTTCTGTTAAGTTTAGTTCTTCCTGCAGATCAGTTCAGGGAGGTGGCAGAGGCTTTTCCAAAGGCTGGGACGTGCACTCAGCCAGCATCTCCTGAAGTCTTTAAGTCTCCTTGGCAAACACAGATTGTAAAGTTCACTTACAGTGATACCCAAACAGAAGCAGCTGTTTCATCACTTTACAGCTCATAACCATAAAAATAAGTCAGATTTAAGGAAGATCAGGAACACGAAGTACAGCAGAGCCCAGGGACCCAAGGGAAGTTGGCGGCTCCTTGGCTATTAATAACCTGTTTTACACAGATAGGAACTGTTCTCACAATTACAAATGTTCATTCCAACCGTTTGTCAGAAAAAAAAGAAAAAACAAACCAACACTGAAAGAAGTAATTTTGCTTAACTTACACAATTCAAAACACTGCAAAAAGAGGCTCCTAGGAAAAAAAAAAAAATAGAATCTACTGACTTTGCTCTTCTGCTGTCCAAGCAAAGACATCAGATGCAGTGGCCGCCTCCTCGTGAGCAGACAATGGTTCTGGGCACTCTGAATCTGCCCTGCCATCTGCTTCAACAAGCTCTGCATTTTGGCCTGTCCAGACAGACAGCACTTTGACAAAGTCATTTTAAAATACTACAGGAAAGAAACTCTGGATGATGCTGAGGCCATCAGCTCCTGCAAGGAATGGCACAAACCCAAGAGCAGCAGCAGCAGCAGCAGCAGCAGCAGCAGCAGCCATGCATGTGAAATAATCAGGCCTGCCTTTGTCATTTAAATATGCAGGCAGGTAAATGAATCCCAAGGAGGAATTAAGTGAAATGTGCCCTCCAGGATGGAAGAGAATCCTGCCCATCACATCAGGTTTTTACAATTAGAGGAAGCTTTTTTATGTTCTTGGGGATTTTTTTTCAAGCAAACATCTACGTCAGTTATAACAAATAGAGAGAAGTGAAATAAAGTTCATTAATATAGATGAATACTTAGATGAGGACTGGGTTTCTCCCATATCCATAGATTTTGCTGCTGACTTACCAGCTGGATACCCAAAAGAAGCACTTGTCAGAGGAACAAGATGCAGCAGCAAGAGTCATCTGCACACAACTTATTTCACAACACGCTTTAAACCCTTCAGAGGAAATTAAGGGCAATATTATCACATAGAATAATTTAAAAGGAATAGGGAAAACCCTGCAGAATAAACTAATATAGCACTTGGTAACTATTTCCTTCCTTTCATAAAGAATAACTACAGAAATAATAATTTTACTTTGTTCTTTCTTTAACTGCAAGATCAATCACCAGACTCTGCTCCCTCGAACTGCCTGCAATAAATCTTTCATATTTTCACAGTCCTGGGTCACCAGGCAATGTGGAGCTTCCAGGAATGCAAATCCTGCAAGACACACTTGATTCTCTAATCCAAATATACAGGTTATGATGGAGCAAATCTGACACAAACAGTCAGTTATTTCCATCATCATGGTCATAATAATAGAAGAGTAATGAAAGAAACCCTCTGCACACACACAAAAAAACCATCTCTAATTCATTTTTTTTCTGCTTGCCATCGGCTTTCCTTATCATATAAAAATTCAGATCATTAAACTCTTTAAAAACTTAATTAGAAGGTAAAGCAGAACACTTTTTTATTTTTTTTTCTCCCTGTGATAACAAATAAGATGTTCCAGATTTTATAAGGCTCGTCTCAAACTTGATTTAATTTAGTGTGAAAGAGAGAATTCCACTGGAGCTGCTTTTCTAGCTTGGAAAGGAATCATAACAGAAAAGACAGCACAAACATGAGCATTAAGTCAGTGTATAAATTTGCTCCAAAGGAACGATATGTTATTAACAACAATCACCCCTACAAGCTCTAAACACCTAAGTAATCTGAGTTCTGCAAACCACTGTCCTGGGGAGTCCAACACTCAGCAATCACTTCCAGTAAGAATAAGGAACAGGTGCAAAAGTGGGAGAGAAAGAAGCACAATACCAGGTCGCTTTTAATTAATGCAAGCAATTTGTTACACCCAGAATGAAAGGCACTGGAACATAACCCACTGCTCCAGGCAAGAGTAAGCCAACGTTATTTGGTGACAAGTTTCTTTCCAGATGGTTCACATGTACCTTGTGCAGGAGGAAATAAAATACACAGAAGGCATCCTTTTCACCCTAGGGAAGGATCTGCCAAAGGATTTCCAGGAAAATAATCTGGTGAAACCTGCTCCCTCCAACTGCAATCCTGTGACTCAGAATTCACTGACAATTGGACTTCTAAAAGCTATTATCACTAAGTGTCTGAAAAGCTTATAAATTTCAACAATTTGGGATTAAGATACACTACTGTAAATATCTTTGCAGCTGTTGAACATCTGAAAACATTAGTTTGTTCTAACTCAGTTTAAAGAACAGCTTAAGGGATGCAAACAAACACCAAGGGACTCCCTCCCTTCGCAGGGAGATGGCTGAACATGCAGATCCATCTCCACGGGTCTGGGAACACAAACAGGGTGTCTCTCCTGGATTTCCAAAGGGGACAGCCTCTGCACCTCCACTGAACTCCCTGGACTTGTGTGGGAATTATCAGGAGACTGAAAGAAATGTTTCTCCAGAAGAGGAGATAGCCAAGAAAGCTCTTTGGCACACAGAGGACTGGGGAGAGTGCCTGATGCCTGAGAGCCCCAGGAGGGGGAGCAGCAGCAATGCCACTTCCCTTAAGGCAAATCTAGGGAGAAACAAGAGCCTCCTCAATAACCTGCAAGTGCACAGTTTACCCAAAAACACAGTTAAAGACTCGAAATGAAAACAGCTCCTGTTGTGTAAATGAAGTTGCTGCACAACCCTCATGCCAGGACGTAACGAGGTCTCCAAGAGGCTCTCGATTCACGGGTGGGAAAGTTCCTGGACAGACTGACCCTCCCCTATAATTGCTCCACATTACCCATAGGAATGAAGTGAAATGAACTGAGAAGGGCAGGTCTTACTGTAAGTCATTATCAGCAACCACAACTGTCAGAACAATTCCAGTAACTTACTAATGGACTCCATCGGCATTTCCTCAAATTTTACATCTGCACACACGACCAGCAGCTGGTGGAAGTGCAGTTTTTCGTTATTTCCTGTGGTTTAAAACACGTAATTTAAATGAAACCTTGAACTAAAGGGGAAAACCCTCAAAACCAAGCAACAGAGCCCTCAATATCCAACACTGACCTGAGGAAAAACGGGCTCTAGCAGAATAACCTGTCATTAGTGATTTGTTGGGCACACACAGACAAGAGAGATGCTCAACCTACAACAAACACAAGCTGTTTGTAATCTGTGCTGTAACAAAATAGATTGCATCGCTTTTCTAGCTCAGTGTTTTCTGACTAAAGCTTGGCAAAGCTAAAAAACTGTTCTACTGTTCACACACTCTTAAGTAACCAAGAGAACAGGAGGGGGAATCTCTTTCCAGAAGAGCCCCATCATACAAACAACTTCATAATTAATACCTTTTTAATTTCCGCTGAAGCTAACACAGATATGAAGTGAGAGTTATCCCTAGGATGAGAACCCACCTTTAATGTGGCATGAAACCCTAAAACACACACTGCCAGACATGTATTCTGCTTCCTCACTGCCTTTTCACCTGCTGTGGTTTTGAGGGTTTGCTGGTAGATGCAGAAAGCTCTGTGGCTTCCAGCCAGCACTTGGCTGAGGCACCTAATTTAAAACTATCTACCTATATGTTTATTAAGTTTCAGACAACGATTCTTAAAGTTGCACAGTCAACTCTGCAACGTAACAACCACTTGTGGTTCAAAACTTAAAGTGCATGGTGCTGTTAAAACATCTACAAGCCAAATTCAGGGTGCAATTCAACGAGTAAAGATCCCAACATTTTTCTTCTGACCCAATTTCCCCCTGTTCCTAGGCCTGTCTTTTTATCTGAGACTGTACAAGATGCATTCTTCCAGAAGTGCAAATAATACTGAGTATAAACAAGCCTCTGGAGTGAGAGGAAAGGACTCTGCATCTTTCAATTCACAACAAAGCCAAGGTCCTTGAAAAGTTCCAAACAAAGCTGTATTATCAGGATAAAACAGAGATGCTTTATGGGGAGTTTGGATCTAGTTCTGCTTACCACCATGGATTTGATAGAACACTGAGATATCTGCACAGCAACCATTCAGCCAAGAATGAGGAGAACCTAATTCTGATGCATTAGCAGAGGTGGAAATTAAATAAACTCAAGAATGACATTTATGCAGCAATGTGGTCACTTTCCAGAGGTACACTCTGCATTTGAGAAAATGGAAATAATCACTGTTTAACATAGCCACACTCATCAAATTGAGTTCAAACCACTTGTTTCTACTGGAGGATCCAATAGCAAATAATGAGCAAGCAGTTCTGGCCCGAAAGAATAATGAACTGCACAGCCACAATAACAAAAAAAAAAAAAAAAAGAAAGATTACATGGTGCATTAGAATAATAAGTGATTCTCATATTGCACAAAAGAAACACTAAAAACTTCACTACTGTTGATTCTGTTCAAAAGCTGCACCTACTTTTCAGAACCAACCCATGCAGGAAGGATTTCAGTCCTGTCAAAGCCCTAATTTCAACACCAGACTTTGGGGAGGGGGGGAGAGAAGCTGTCCTAGTTAAGAAGCCGTGTTGAAAGGAAAGCTAAAAACAAATAAAACATGCATCACCGACTTGTTTATTTCTGAAAGGAGCAACAAACTTCAGAAGCAAGCAGAGCTCTGAAGTTTGAAGTATGGTTTTACAGCCTTCCCTCTCCCCAAATTAAGAACAAAGTGCTGGTTCAGAGGTGAAGCCCAGAAGGGAGAACCAGAGCCTGGTTTAATCCCAAACTCTTTTTTCCCAGGATGTGTTCAGGTAATCTTTCCCTCTGAGGGTTTGCTCTTTAGTTTCTCCAGACGGTCATAAAGACCTAAGGGAGTTTCTGTAGCTTCTTTCCCAGGGCAAATGGAAGTTCATGCACGAACTTTCACATGTCAAACAGATAAAAAGCAAGGAGGAGTTTGAAGTTCTTAATGCTCAGTGTGTGGCTGCATCCTTTGTCACCTGGATAATTCCATTTTGTTCTGGAAGTTACAAAGGAAATCCCCAAATCACATTTTGTGCCCCGCGTGTGATGAGTTTGGTTTTTCCCCCTCCACTCACCTTTCTGTAAAAATCATTCATTTTAGACATGCTGAGGTATAAAAAGATCTCAACAGCCATTGTGTCAGGGAAATGACTGATTACAGAACTTTTTAAACCAACCCAAGTATAAGGAAAGCATGGAAATAAAGGCTATGAAACAAATGCAATCTTTTGCTTAGGTAGGTTTGGTTTTTAAAGTCCTAAATACAGCCCAGGAAGATGAAAAGCAGCAGTTGATTTTACTCTAATGAAGCTTGGGCTATTTTTAAAAGAAAAACCTCTTAAATCCTGAAGCACTGGGCTGATTTTCATGTCCTTTTATTAAGTTATTTATAAATAATAATAATACCCAGGAGAGCAACTTCCTTCATTGCCTGCAAGCTTTGAACCTCCCCAAATTCTCATTAAACTGCTTCAATAACTGGCTCATACAGTTAATTATTACACGTAATAAGCAGTGAAGTTTCTCCTTTTCCAGCAGACATGAACTGTCTCCCTCTCTGAGCAGTATTTACCATTAAAATAAGAACACAGCAAGTTATGCTCAGTCTGGTGCTGCAGTTAAGAATGGGATCTGCTCAAGTGTCATTTTAGTCTGGGACTGTTAAGGGGAAGCTGATCCAGCCACTTACAGAGTGGCCTCGTGTCCCTCTGCCCTGGATCTTCAGGAGACAGAGGCTTGGAGATAAAACCCATTCAATCCAGACAGAGAGAAGGCTAAAGGAAGGAATCACTGATGCAATCAAGAAAACTCTGCAGCAATAGGAGCCAGAGAGGAGAGAGAGAGAGAGAACAGAATTGTATTCTGAAACAGGATTACAGCCCGAGTCACTGTGCATCTCTAAGTAAGCCTTTGCAACACCAAAAATCCTCCTTTGCCCAAATCCCTCCTTTGAAAACCATTTCATTTGTGCTGCTGCTCAGCCAGAGCACAGAGCCCTGCCCCAGAAGTCTGTGCTGTGGATATTCAGTGGTAAGTCAGTAAGGAATTACCACAGCCATCCTGGCTGGCACTGGCAGGCACTTTTAATGCAGTAATTTCTCAAACTGCCCTATCCCAGAAATGAAGAAAACAAGTCAATGGCTTTTGGGAAAACAGCGACCGACCATTGCCAGAGCTCCTGCAATTAACAGCCGGCAGAGAAACGTTTTAACCCAGATTCCTCAACCCCTCCTTGCACTGCATCTTCCAGCTCAATGGGCAAAGTGCTGCAGCACCTTCCACTCCCCCTGCACAGCAGCTCTGCAGCCAAACTGCACCAGAGCTGGTGCCTCTTGGCAAACCCTCCAAACCACAGCCGCGGGCAGCACGTCTGTCCTGTTTGGGTTCTTCATAACTGGCACACAGCAAAGATTATTCATTACACCAAGTTAAAATCTGCATTAAAATTGAGAGAATGGAACCACAAAAACACCACATTCTGCTCTGACACAAACTAAAAGTAAGTTTAATTAAGAGGCAAGTTAGGCAATTAAAAAAAAAAAACCCTTACTGGGTCTGACTAAAGTAGAGCTCAGCAGTTCTGAGGCTGCAGAGCAGGCAGCCAGCAGGAACCCACTGGGAAGAGACTCATCACACTCCTCCCTCCCTGCTGCTTCCCCAGCCACCCTGGGAATGATGAAGGAATTGGTGAATTAGCTGTTTTTCCTACAGTGTCTCTCTTTCCAAGAGAAGGTAAAGGAGATGTGTGGTGAACTGTGTGTCAGCTGGAACGGTGACTGCCCAGGCATCTGCGTGTGCTCCCCTCCAAGGGGAGCTGAGGGAGGGGATGGAAGGGAGGCAACAGCACTTCTCTGGTTTCAATCCAATCCTCAAGGTCCACTCACACCCACAGGAACCTGAGCAGCAACTGCACAGTGAGTGGAAATCAGGGCGTGCAGAGCAGAGAGCAGGGATAACAAAAGAAAAGGAAACTAAATTAAGGTAGAAAAGTGGCAGCTTTTTCCCAAAATCAAAAACCCTGTAAGGTGTCTCTGCATCTCATTAAGCTGATTTCTCTGTGCAAATCAGTGCTGAAGTGAAAATTTGTAGGTAAAGGCAATATCTAGAGGAAAACCAGTCAGTTAGTCACTCCCTCCACTAGGATCTGGCCTGTATCACTAACCAAGTTTGGGAGCAGTTTCCTGGTGATTATTCTCTGCTGAATGTGCCCATTTCTGCCCAAACAACAACAGGAAACTTCAAACAGCCCTGCTATTGAAAAATGAAAGGCCACAATACAAGTAACACAAATATTCAGCACTCCAGAGTCCCTCACACACGTGAAGTGCTGCTCAAACGCTAATTTCCCCTAATCATCCCAGGTATGTATTATTAATACCCCGTTACGCAACTGCTGCAGATTCCCGTTAGTTCCTTTGCTCAGTTCCCTCACTCCTCTTTTCCCTTTCACATCCAGAACACGTCCCTCTGATTTGTTTGCTCTCCTCCTTTTCCTCCTTCAAAGTTTCTTACCCGCCAATCTGGCCTTGTGCTAAACATTTTCAGACACTACAGGGCTGTTTGAAGACAGGTTCATCCCATCTACCTGCATCACTCACACATGGTATTCCATCTAAGATGATTTTTTTTTTTAATATATTTTGGATATATTCATAGGCTGCATAGCAACACTCACCAGAGCCATGAAGTCACCTGACAACAACTGAAAACACAGCTAATGATATCTGCACCTGCTTCCCCACCAGCCACTTCTTTTGGAAAGGGATAAATGACAAATTTTGGAGCGCTGGAGCTGAGGAATAAAGCAACAGTCACACAGGGGCCACTACAATGACAGAATAAATCTACCACAGCAAATGCTGGTGACCACTAAGTGGTTTGCATTCCTCTGGTTTTACATGGAATTCATCCCAATTAATACAATCTGTAATTTCTATCTAATCTTCAGAAGCCTTCCTCAATTTTAGCACAAATTCAGCAGTATCATCTGATACCACTCGCATAACAACCCAAGTACCAGCACAAGGGAAATTTTCACTTGCATACACACACAATATTGCAAATTTAATCAAGCACATCAGTCCCCTCTTCGCTGACTTAGACTACAACTCATCAATAACTGCAGAATCTCTCAGGGCAGACACTCAGTTGACAGAATTCTTTCCTCTGAGGCAGCACTTTTCAGGGCAGTTTTTAAAATGCTAAGCTACATCTATTCATCAAAACTGCTTCCTTTAGATGGAAAACAGCATTACAAGAAAAAGGATGACTTGTTTGCATCCCTGGCCAAAAGCACACAAACAGCAAAGATTAAACACCTTCAGGGAATGGCACAGCCCCAAGAAGTAGTTCTTTGAGCACCTGACACGCCAAAAAATCTGAGGTATTACGTAAAAATATTAAGAGGGCATCAATATTCAACAAGATCTGCCAGCCTTATTTTAATTAACAGGGATTAAAGTTTTCATTAAGAAATGTAGGCATTGTTGTTTGCCTCTCCAGAGGCAGGTGAAGGTATCCTCGAATTACCTGCAAACTGAGTGACTTGCCCACAGGCAAGAGAATTTCTGGACAAACCTCCTTTCCCAATAAAACTCACAATCAGATGATTTCTAAAATGAACTGAGGCAGCAGTGAAGTTTTCAAAGAGAGAAGAGCATAGTGTGTGTTCTCTAACCCTCCCAGGAGTGGGATGCAGCAGCACCGTGAGCCCAACGTGGAAGTGCTCCACACGCTGTGCCAGCAGCACTGACACAGCAGCCAGCCCCACCCTGGGAAAGGGACTCCAAATGGCTCCAGGATCCTCACAGCTTAATGGACAGACAGGCACAGCCAGGGTTTGCAGAGAGCTTCAGCTGTTGTCATTCCCTCGGTGCTTAATGTATGTTGGGTCCTTTTGTTCACCAATGTTTTTTTTACTCACAGGTTTTTCATTTCCCTTCCTTTTCCAGGTTTACCTTCATATACAACACTAACAAACAGATACTCCTTCAGTTTTCTCCCAGAAGAGACAATGTTCAAAATATAACACCAAAATAAAAAAGGCAGATTCAGGTAAAAAGCAGAGACCCAGCTTCTCTCCCAAGTCCATCCCAGAAAAAAGGCTTCCTGGCTCTCCTCCTCTTCCTCCCCACGAACAGTCCTGCCCAGGGCTGCCAGCAGCTCTTTAGGAGACCTCATGGAAAACACAGCCAACAGAAAATTCCAGCGTCCATTTATCCTGCCTCACACGGCTGTGCATAGATGAAAGGGCCAGGACTCTACACTGGGGCAACACCTCAACATCTTCCATCATCAGGTAATGGAATAAATATGTAACAGGTCAGAGCAATTCACAGCATAAATTAAGCAGGGACAAGACTAGGTGGGCACTCCAATATCTGACAGGAATTTGTCATTCCTGGGGCATTATCACATTCCTCTGCAGCACATAATAATGCACTTGTAAAAGTTTGTGCTGCCATGTGCATTTCTCACTCCCCTGAAAGCACATTTGGATTTTTACTGTCACAACATAAATATATTCCTCGTGTAGTTCCGTCAATTAGTCTGGCACCAGGGTTTACTGCACTGCAAATATTCAGCATGGTGACTCACACAAAGCTTGTCAGTTTATCCTAAGAGCATGTTTGGTGTAATCTGCCAGCTCCTGGTGATTTCTTGGGACCTCTTCCTCGCTTTTACAGCTTTTTGGCACGAATAGCTCGTTAACTGTTTTCTTTGAAGACAAATATGTTGAACCTCTCTAATAATTTCCTCTGCCAGTATCTCTTTCTGTGCTGATTCTCAATTTGAAAGTTTTGAACATCCTGCAAGCTTTGATTTCTTGCCAATGTTGTCTTCTGCTTCTACACTGGATTTCTTCACAGTCCTTACAGTTATCTACACCTTGCAGTGGCATTCCATGATTTGTTTTGGCCCTGCTTCCTAAAGACCCCCAATTCACACTTATTTCTTGTTTTCTTTTCTCTCAATGTCATGGTAGAGTTGTTTTTAAAGTCTTGATATTTTTCAAATAATCACCCAGAAGATGGTTTAACCGTTTCTAAAACTGCCTTATTTAACTCTATTTTTCATGCATTTTAATCCTAAATGCCAAACATATAAAAGTACTTATCACCTCTCCAACAACAAAAAACAAAGCAAACCAAAAAAAACCCAAACACAACACCTGAAAACAATCAGGTTAACTGACACTGATTCTTCAAAGTACACTTCAGGAAAGATTCACCTCCGGAATATTAAGATTGGTTGGTTTTTTTCCTGGAAACTTTCTATTTCATGATCAAGCACGTTTAGTAATAAATTCAACCTAACAAAACTCAAAATTCAAGTTTTGAATCAATTAATTTCTACGTCTTACAGGTATTAAAGAAAACTGACAATGAAGTGCTGTTAAGCCACAACGGGGGAAAAAAATGGTTTAAATTTCCTGTAAAAGCTTTTTGTGCAGTTCTGGCTGCAAGTTTAACTTATCCATAGGAAAGCACATTTGGGAAAGCCACAGGTAATTTTTTTATTTATTTTGCCCTTTTCTAAATGCAAGCCTGCCCTCTGGTGTGAGCCTGAGGTTTAGCACCACTACAGGGAAGGAGAGGCAGGAAAATCAGAGCTGCCTCTGGGCTCTCCAAAGAACACAGGGGACACCCAAAGCAGCTGCTCAAAACCCCATGCCCTCTCTGCAACAGGAATAAAGTGCTTTCTATTTTGCTTGTTATCTGGGTGAGTAAAGCAGACCCAACTGGCAGTATTTCAATGCGCAGGTAACTTTGGAATTAACCTCCTCCATCACCTTTTCTACACGTTCAGCAGAGGCAAAAAGCAGAAAGGTTCTTCTCTGTCTGACTCTGACAAATAAGGAAAGGGAAAAACAGCTAAATCATGGGAGTTTGTTTTGTTCCTTAACCCTTCCCCCACTCAGTGTGGAAGGGCAGCTCCTCCCTCGGGAGGAGGAGGTCTGAGGCACCAGTGACTTGTGAAAAGTCCACTGAAGACAACACAGAAGTCACTGACAAGACCCTAAAGCCAAAATCACTGACAACTATCTTGACCATCACCTACCACACACACCTCCCACTCCGCATGAACCATAAACATTCATCCAGCTGCAAAAGCAGCAGCTCTGTCACAGTATACACAGTGTAGGCCATTCCTTGTGCACATTATTATCGCAGTGGGCACAGCTTTCACATCATACTTGAAATTCAGAAGGTTTCATCCCCCAGAAAAGTCAGGCACCTCCAACATAAGTAAACAGGAAACAACACCTACTTTCGAAGGTGCTCATGCTCCTTCAGGAACAGTTCTGTTCTTCTGTTGTTCACACCAGACCCGCTTTTATACGACCTAAACCCCAACAAAACAGAACCCTGTCAGAACCTTCATAAAAACTGTGAAATAAAGGAACTTCTTCTGCTTTACTCAGAGCACGGACAAGCGAGCTTTGCCAAGTGTTCTCCTCCAGAAGGGTTTCCACCTCCTCCCTCCGAGGACAGTCCCACTCCACTGCTGGAACAAACCACACGACTTACTCGATATCCTTCCGTACTGATCCCAACAGGTTCTCCCTTTCTCTTATTGCCAAGAAGTTCGCTTTGGTTTTGTGGAATTCGTGTGTATAATCCTGCAACAAAAACAGTTGTTCCAAAATTAGGATCCTGAGGTTTAACCACACAACACACCCGTGGAAGATCCAACCACCTTTTCAAGTGCCAACTGTTCTCTAATACAAAGTGCAAGACCAGCTTATGAAATGAACAGCAAAAATGGCTGGAAGGCAACGCAAAGTATTTTTGAAACTCACTGCTCTTACAGGAGTTGCTAAATTTAATATCTAGAGACAAGGTCATGGAGGGAAATCCACTGTAATTCCTTCTCCCAGTTTTGTATATCCTCACCTTTCTGATGAACTGGTTTGTGTTGGAATTTCTCCTTGCTTGTTCAATCAGATCTAATAAGACCTACTTGTTTGGTGTGGTGAAGATGTTCTTGGGTTTATTTTGCTGTTACACCCGATGAAAAAAAAAGCATTCTCTGAACAATCAACACGACTTCGTTATGTTCAAGTCGCAATTTTACGTCTGAAACCGTTTCAGGCAGCTGGTACTTGTCAAAAAAAAAACCCAAACAATTCACCTGGCAACTGGTGTCCACCAAACCTGTCCCCAAGCCCTGTTACCTGCAGAATGTCTCTGTGGCGCTGCAGCGTGTGCATCAGCGCCGCGTTCAGGGACGGTACGCCCGCGCTGTTGGTGTACTCTGCCATTTTGTCGTTTATCCCCGTCAGCTGCAGGAGGGAAAACAACCCCAAAAAAACCCATGAAACGGCTCCCTCTTGTACGAAAAATACCATGCAGGAGCTGAAGGAGCCGCCTGGACACACACACCTTGTCCAACCCCCACGCTGGCGTTTCCAAACGTCCCCCACACAACCCCGGGCCGTGGCATTTCCTGAAGGCTGCGGAAAAGCCACAGGAACTCCAGTTACCTTTCCCAGAAGCTGTTCAATCTCCACGGCCATGGTCTCAAACATCCTGTCCTGGCTTGATCCATTTAAGAGGGGAGTTGTGTCAGAGCTAAGGAAAAGGGGAGGAGCAGTTACTGAGAAGTGCATCATTCCACGAATGCAAGAAATAAGGAAAAAAAAGGGACAGGGGTTGGAAAGCTCCACTGCCCAGGAAAACTACATTTTCTTATCACGCCTGCCTTCAATTCTTATCTGAATGGATGACACAGTATCACCTGGGGGAAACACAACCTCTCCTTCGAAGACATGCCTGACACCACACACCTTTGTCTGGCACCAATGTCCTTCCCTCCCCAGCTTTTAAACTTGATTTTATTTATTTACTGGCAGGAGGGAGCACTGCACTGTTACAGCAACATAATCACACCTTAATAACACAGTGTTGGGACAACCCACCTACCTGTTAAGCAATCAATGCTCTACAGAGCAACACACACAATTACAGCTTCACACACCTTCCCTCTTTGCTCTTCAAGATAAACTAAAACCATAAGGAAAAGGAAAAGTCACATCTAAGACCAGCCTGTAGAAGTGTGACAACAAAGAATCCTCTGAGACAACTCCTGGCTTTGGTAATCTGCTTTAACTTGAGTAAGAGAAGTCAGTTTTGCACAGGACAGCAAAAATAATGAAAACAATTAGATTGCACATCAAGTAATAGCACAGAGCCAGAAACAAAACTGAAACTAAGGGCTCTGGCAGTCTCAGGCTTCCAGAACCAGAAATTCAGGGAAAGGTTCAAAATGGATTCATTCATCAAATTAAAAAAAAAAAAAAAAAAAAAAAATCAACACACACCCCTACAGTAATCACAGTCATAACTGATACAGTTAATAAACAAGGAATGGTAGTTTTTTAAGGTTGCACTCAGATAGAGAAGTTGATAATTCCTGCCATGGAACTGCAGGGAAGAGCTCACCTTTGGCCCCCAATATAGAAAGACTGGAAGAGTTTTATCAGACTAATTCTTCAGTCAAAGATGAGTCTGACCAAAGCAAACAGAAACTACTCATGTACATGCACAAGTACCCACTTATCTGGTTGATATATACACATACACATATAAAAATATACGTGCAGCTCTCCTCACTCTCATTAACACTGTCCCTGCCCGTGGCAGGAGGTTGGAATGAGATGACCTTTAAGGTACCTTCCAACCCAAACCATTCTGTGGTTCTGTGATTATCACCCACCTTAGGAGAAAGCCAGGAAGAAGGAGCCACCCCTGTGAAGAGAGGGCTTGTTCCCTGCCAGCCCTGCACCAGCCAGAGCTGCTCAGCCTTCCAGCTCCCTTAAAGCTGGGATTACAAATGGAAGCACCTGGGAGGTGTAAGGCTGCATTCCCCTAATGCTGCGGTCCCTGAAAACCTCCTGCTGGTTCAACATAATTATTATGTGATTATTATTAAACTGTGAAACAAGCCCATACAATGAGCATCCAGAACTTCTGTCACCAGTTCCAACTGACCTCACACAGACTGAACTTTAAACTCAGCTCTCCCCAGTGACAAGTGTCACCCACAGCCCCTCCTGACCCACACCCCGAAATCACATCAAGACCAACACCACCACCAAGTGCCGAAATGAGCCACAGGTGGGACCAGCACTCAGCAAACGACAAAAGCGAACCCAGCACCAGGGGCAGCGTTTAAAACATAAAGAAACGGGCTTAGTACCTATACCTGTCGCGCCTTCCGTCTCGGCCGCTGCTGTAGCTGGTGCAGAGCTTGCTGAAGGAGACCAGCTTCAGGTCCAGCTCGTTCTCCAGCTGCCTCGCCTGTTTCCTGAGATCTGCGCGGGGCGGGGGGACAGTCACGGACCCGCCCGGGGCCCCCGCGCCTCGGGGGGTCCCGGTCCCACAGACCGCCCGGGAGCCCCGGAAGAGGAACCCACAGGGGAAGGGGGGACCCTCGTGGCTGGGGGAGCGCCCCACGCCCAAAGAGAGGCCCGGCTGAGCACCCCTAGCCCTGCCCCACGGCCGCGGGGCTCCGCGGGCACCGGCGCCTCATGGCTGACGGGCCGGCACCGCCCGCGCCCGCCGGACCCCCGGAGGCGAGCAGAGGGGCCTCGGCGGCTGTGCCGTCGCGCCCTGCCCGGGCCGTGCCCCGGGGGAAGCCCCGCGGGGCGCGGCCGCCCCGGCCCCGCCGCCCCCGGCCCCACTCGCCTTCCCAGTAGTTGCTGCTCCCCGCCGCCATCTTTGTTGTCCAACGTCAGCCGCGGGCCGGCGCCGCCGAGGCGGGCGGGACGGAGCGGCCCCCGGCACGGGCGGGCCTCCTGCGGCAGCGCCGCCCAGCGGCCGGGCGGACACAGCGCCGCTCTCGGCACCGGCCCCATCCCGATCTCCCGGTGCAGATCCTGCTCCTCCTCCCCCCGGCCCTGATCTCCCGCTCCAGGTCCCGCTCATCCGGTGTCGATCCCGGTCCCCCGGTCCAGATCCTGCTCCCGATCCCGCTCGCCCCGTCTCGCTCCCTCTCTTCTCCTCGACCCCTGTCCCGATCCACTGATCCCAGTCCCCTAGCCCCGCTCCCTCTCCCCTGGTCCCGTTCCCGTTCCCCCGATCCCGGTTCCCGATCCCCCGGTGCCGCCCAGCGCCCTCTTCACAGCCCCGAGTCGCCCCTGCCCCGCAGCAGCAAGAACGAGAGAACCCACGTGGACATCAAAATAGTTTTATACAGATTATTGATCTCAGTATAACAGGTAAAAAACAGGCGGCGGCCGAGGGCAGAGCCGGGCCCGGCCCCGCGCCGCCCCCTCCCCTCCCGCTGCCAGGAATCGGCGATTCAAGTCCCTTTTAAAATTACATTTGAAGGCACAAGTGCACGGAGCGACAGCGGGGACCGGCTCCTCGGCACGGGAGGACACACGGACGGACGGACAGACGGAGCGAGGGCTCGGGGCAGCCGCTCCTGCCTTCCCAAAACTGCTCGGGAACGGTCCCAGCGCTTGCGAAGTTCTGAGCACAGAGCCGGGGCCAGAGCCAGGCACCTCCACCTGGTCCTGCTGCGTAGGAAAAGTCTCACACGTTTGCAAAACATCTCAAATCCACTCGCCTTAAATATACACGCCTACTCCAAGCTAACTGCGAAATGCACTCTGAGGGAAAGGGCCAGGACTTATTGCTAGAGGGACAAAGCACGGCCAGCTCTGCCCGTTACCTGCTGCCAGAGCAAACGAAGCCCAAAGAGAACCCTAAGAGCCATTTGCAAACTCGACTTCAAATAAAACCTACTCTGTCTCTTGTTAAAGGAGGAACAGTTCAGAGATGAGGCAGGATTAATGCTGTTGTCCTGCAGCCTGGTACACATGGAAAAGGGACACAGGACTAAAACCAATCCCCTGCTCAGCAGGATGAGCTGGGAACAGGCAGAGACATTCATGGTTCCTGCAGAACGAACAGGGCAGGGGGGACAGGAGCGTGGGGAATGCTCAGCCTCGTCTCCCTGTTCCCAGCACAGCACCTCAGCCACACCTCTTCATGTTTCTTGCAGTAGAATTCCCTGTGGAACAGGGAAGAAGGTACACTGGTGACTGAGGGTTCTCTCTGTGCCCCCAGATAGCTGCACAGAACCAGATGAGATGATGAGAACGACAGCACAGCCACGTAGTTCCGGCAGGGCATCACCACAGGCAGGGGTGAGGAACAGCCTCTTCCCCAGGTGACACAGCCCAACAGCCTCAAAAGGGGAACACAGTGTGCTGCTCCCCCAGAGCAGACCAGGTCAGAGCCCTGCAGAGCACACCCCATGACATATTTGGGTGCAAACATCCCCCCCATGGACATCACGTGAGGGTTTCTCTAGTGGACATCCCCAAGCTGCTGGAGGACAGAGCAGCTCAGGGCAAACTAGAGGCCTAAGGCTCCTGCACCCCAGAGATCAGGTCAGTGGGGCAAGAATTTAAAAAAGAAAACGAGCAGCAAGAAAATAAGTGCCTATTCTAACCCCAGCCTTTTGCCCAGAAAGCATAGGAACATCAGAGATGCACAAAGGCTTTAGAAATCAAGCATTTCAGCCATTCTTCCCTTCTGGACATCCCTTCTATTCCCCACAAATCCCACATGTCTTGGAGATGTGCGCTGCAGGTCCTCTTTCCAACCTCCTGCCAAGTGCTACACAACAGAATTTGGCTGCTTTTCCCTCCTCCTTCAGCACAAATTCAGCCCTTCCTCACACCTTGCCCCCCAGACCCAGAGCAGCCTCAGCTGCAGCCACACACACAGGTGGAGCTCCTGCTCTGCACTTCAGGGACGCTGCAGGAGCAGAACAGAACCAAACCAGCAGCTAATCTGCTGCCTGCCATCACCAGAGCTTGGTGACTGAAAATGGTATTATGTGGAAACTGACAAATGGTGCAGTTTTTCTTCCAAATTTAGTGCTAAAGTTGGGCCATGGATACTCCCACGACCTCTCCCTGCTGCTCCAGTACAAAGCAGTGGTATTCAGATTTCACTGTTTCCTCCTGAACAGTGGTGGATTTGAGCAAAGCTGATCAGGTGGAGCGGTAACTGATTGCTTTTCTACAATCAGTGAATCCATTCCCTTAGAACCACCTTCAGCTGCTCTTGCAGACACTGAGCTGTTGTAATATTAACATGAGACCTCCCCCAAAGCCAAGCCTATTACACAAACAAAACACAACCAGGGGTGATGGGGATAAAGTTTCTTTCTTCCCCAGAAGTCAGGAACAGCCCCGTGGCAGAGCTGGCAGGCAATGGAACTCTGTCAGAGTTCACTGAGGCTCTGACTTTCTCCAGCTCACATCAAGAATGATGTCATGTCCTCCAGCTTTCAGGGTGCCAAGCCACTCCCTGAAAATAATGACACATTAGAGGAGCTCCACAACCACTGCAGATCACAGCAGGCCACAGAATCCCATGGTGGGAAAAGCTCCAAGGGAACAGCTGAAAATCAAAGGCTTTTTTCTTTTTTGGGGGGGGCTTTTTCCAAGGGCTGCCCTGCAGAACGTGGAGTCGTGAAGGATCTGGCTTCCCCCCAAGCACAGAGTGGAAAATATGAAATCAAAACAGGTAGAGAAACCTTTTTGGAGTGTTGTAGCCACGACTCCAGGCAGGTAGGTCTTGGGGCACTTCCCCACCATCTATTCCCTGTGCTGAGATGCTGGGGAAGTGCTAAAACCTCTGCTGGCCACCCTGTCAAGTTGCCTCTCAAACCACTTCATGTGAACCTCCAGATCTTGACCCAAAAATGTCACAAAACCATGTCCTTATGCCAGAAACAGCCTCCAGCACCCACTGATTTGCACATACATAGGGACAGAGCAAACAGAGGGAAGCTGGGAGCTGCCACCTGCCCCTCTGGAGGACACCTGAAGCTGATGTCTCAAAACTGAACCACAGGGACCGCCCCCCACCACCGGCTCTGGTCCGTGGCAACCTCCTTCCTGCCCGGGAGGTGTCAGTGTTTGCTGGAGTACAGTGTTTCTTCTTCAGTGTCTGTTTCATCCTGGAATTCGTGGCTCAGGAGGGACTTCTTGGAGCCGGTGGACATCATGCGGATTTCGTCCTCGTAGTCGTCGTGGTGCTGCCGGAGGCGGTGGAAGCCGTCCTTGTGTCTGTTGGACTTGATGGAGCAGACACACCAGATGATGCAGGCAGTGAGGACCAGAGCAGACATACTTGCACCTGCCAGAGAGAGGACATGATTGTTAATGCCATGTTCCCTCACCACAGAGACTCCCAGGCTTGATCCCTCTTCCCTCCTACGGTCACAGCTGCTTTTCCTCACCTCACTGTGACCCTGCTCCTTCCTCCTAGGCCATGGAAGATGGGAGAGCTGCTCCCAGAACAGAACAGCACTCACTTTATTTTCTGTGCCTGCAGTCTAGGAGAGCATCACCGAGCTCCTCTGCAGACCACTGAGTCTAAACTCTCACCCCCCCCAGCAGCTTCCACCTTGATAACATAAAACAATCTCTTAATGCTCACTTGGTGCCACACCACCCAAAGAAACCTTGGGGAAGCAACCAGATCTCCCAGCTCCATGCACCAATTCTCCCCATTCCAGGCATCTCAAAGTACATTGTGGACCCCCCAAATCCCTGCAACACACTCTACTTCCCTCCCTCCTCCTGCTAGCCCAGCATCACCAGACCCATTGGACCAGTTTGCATGGAAAAGTGTGTTTTCAAAAGGGAAAGCTGGAGATGGCTTAAGTCTGAAGGCTGCTTTCCCAGATCAGCAGAGGGTCACGGTCAGCACGAACTGGTACAGAAAGCAAAGCTCAAAGCTTTGATAAAAAGTGTCACTTTACCTGCAACAGTTATAACCAGCTCCCTCGGCAGTCCAAAAATCCTGTTTTCGGTGTCAAATATTATGAAGACAGAGCTGGGTGCATCATCACGTACAAAGATCTGCACAAAGACACGAGAGATTAGATCACCTCAGAGTTTTCACCTGTACTGGGTGTCCAGACAAGAGAGACACTTGTCATCCACCCAGTCCTGCCCCAGCCAGCAAAGACAAGTGCAATGGAAAGAGAAGCCACTGCTCAAACAACCCCGCTGTGCTGGCAAGTTGTTCTCCATCCATTGCATCAAGGCAGAAAACAGCTCCTGATGGCACATAATCAGCAGCTAAACAGGGAAGTCTGTGTGTGCAGGGAGTGGGGGAAGATCCCTGACATGGACATTCACGCACCTTGACGTGTTTCTGCTGGTACCCGTTGGCTATGGCATCGATGCTGTGAAAACCTGGAGCCAGGAGCACGTGGAAATAGCCCCCTTCTTTAGTATAGACCCTCAAACCTTCATTCAGAACAATGGTAGCTTTAGAAATCGGCTTGCCACTCTTGTCTTGGACAATCCCGTGCACTCCCTTATGAACCTGAAACGAAGCATTTCAGACACTTCACCTTCAGGTCCAAGCGTACGGTGCCTTTGGAAATGAAATAGGATCTGACCTCCCCCCCAAAATACAGCCCCCTCCCCAGCCCTGACCCCCACAATAAATAAAACTGCAAGGCAACACAGCACAGATGTTTAACTCTCGTGTCAACATGTCCTGGTCACTTGCTGCCTCTGTTCAACCCACTCCTCATACAGCCTAAGTTACGACTGTCTGTAATTACACAGCACCAACAAAACCACAAAGACTCTCCATGCTGTTCTTTTCCTCTCCCCCTCCCCACTACCTTCACTCCTTGCCAGAATTTCCTCCCACAGACCACAGCTCACCTCCACAAGCATGCTAAGGAGAGATTTCCTGTGGTCTGCCCACAGGCCAGGAAGCTGTCCAGCGCTCGGGAAGTAGCAGCAGCTGGTGTAAACAGTGATCTCAGGACAATGACCAAATGTCACGCTGAAATCCTGCAAAAAACATCACCGCAGTTACAAAAAAAAAAAAAAAAAGAGGTATTAAAAAATGTAAGAGGTATTGCAAAATGCAGCCAAAGGCAGGGAAGTTTTGCCCAGATATCAGAAAAAATAGGGTTTTTATTGGTTGTTTAGCAGACACGGAAAGCCTCGTGCCATGCAGCAGTACCTTCATGCTTCCTAAATGACTGTGCCATTCAGAGCCACGGATCACACCACCAGGAATATTCTCATCTGTGAGAGCAAGAACACAGCTGTCAGACAGAGCTGCTCCGGCAGAGTCTGCCACAAGCTGACAGGGGGTTAAAAGATTCAACCAAACATACCTGACTTATTTGGACAGCCTGGCTGGCCCAAGTGCATCACTGGGTGGTTGTTTGCATACAGAGATGCCAAATGCTTTAGTGTTTCTTTGTTCTCCACTACAACGAGAAAAGTGAGGCTTTGAGAGTGCAACTCCCATTACCTGGAGGGGCAGATTCCCGTTCTAACCCCACAGTCCTGTACTAAACAGTGACACACATTGTTCCAGGGGCATTCCTGATTTCCTCTGACACCGAGGGGCTGTATTAAAAGCAGACTTTGCATTGACTTTGGCAGAGGAAAGGTTGAAATACTGTTGTAGGAACAGAAGTTGTAGGTGTTCTGATCCTTAGCTGAACCCTGAGAGGTTTCATAGCTTTACTTACAGACTGTCAACTCCATATACAAAGGGCTGAAAACAAAGGAGGCTACAGAACACCAGCAGCTCAAACAGCTCTGACACCACGGGGTCAACACGAACTTGTGGAGAGACAGCCCCAGGGTAACTGTGCACTCTGTCATACCTGACTGGGTTGGCTTATCATATGGGTAGGTGACAAGAAGGGATCCTCCATCCAGGGCAACAGAGAGGCTGAAATCTTGCTTCAGGATCAAGTTCTCCATGATGGCTTTGGTCTCAGGCTCTCGTGTCCCCAAGTACCGGGTGTAGTTGCCTGTAAATCAGAACAGCAAATAGAACCAGTTTCCTCAGCTGTTTGAGAGGCCAGAAGGACATCCTTTATGTCTTAATTTAAGTCTGCTGCACGTATTAAAAAGTATCTGTTAGATCTCAGCAGATGCACCTGACTGATCAAGTAAAGCACCCAGTCCTCACTACCCACAGGGGGAATTCATCTGCAAAGCTAAGCAGATGTGAAGCATCACTACTTCCCCAGGCTACTCAGTTTTGTGTTGCAGAGGGTGTTTCATGTTTGTCTGCTCACAACAAACAATGTCACAGAATGGACATTTTGTGAAGAAAGCATTTGGGATGATCCCAGCCCAACTTGGGCAGAGAACACTTCCTCCTCAGGAAGAGCGGGCATAGCACTGATACAGTGCTATGGCTACAGTTACATGGAAACCAGAAAAGCACCAAAAAAAGGAGACTGTTTCTGGGGAGCACAAACAGAGAGCATTTTTTTGAGAGATGAAAGAAATCAATGAAGAGTAAAAAATATATCAGGTGTTATCTGACCTCGGGACTATTCCTAAAGAACTCTGCTTCATCTCTTGCACATAAAGAGACTGCAAATTCCTGTCTGTAAGGGGGATTCAAGCTGTGGAAGCTTGCCAGCAGTTGTGCTGCCTGGACTCCAGGGCAGGAGTGCTGCCCTCTTTAGAGGCAGATCCTCTATCTGAACAACTCCACCCAGCTCCAGAGCAGGAGACTCCTGCAGCAGGGACACTACACATCACTGCTCTGCTCTGCTTTACTTGTAAAGTCCGTGTCCAGATCTCTGCCATGAGCGTTAGTCCGGCCTATGCTGGACGTGCAGCCCCTCTCCTGGGCGACCTCGCGTCCGTCCGGGTTCAGGGAAGGCACAATCACAATCCGTGTCCGGTCAATCAGCTGAGCAAGAGCAGAAACAGTGCACAAGGTGCAATTAGTAGGGTTCATCCTCTGGACAGCTCATTTCCCCAGAGCTCATCCTAGGAACTGCAGTTTGAGGCTCCCATTCCCTCCACGGATCGCACACCTCCCTCTTACACACAGGATCACCGCGAGCCCCAGGCCGGTGTCAGCAAGACGAGTCCCTCCCAGTGGGCACTGCCACCTCAGGAAGGCTCAAGGTGATCCCTTGCAGTGGTCCCTCACCTTTGTAACAGCAGCGTTCTTCTTGTAGTTCATGCAAAGGAATTCTGCCAGGGTCAGGAGCAGCTCTGTCCCCACAGGAGCGTTGCCGTGAATACCGGCAACAAAGCGGATCTTGGGCTCCTCGGGCTCAGACTGGTTGGGCTTGTTGGAGATTTCAAGGGACCAGATCTGACGGAACTCGACACTCTGACCCAAACTGCCAAGAGAAGAGAAACGTGCGTGTCAGCTCAGGAACTGAGCTGCAACTCCAGCCTGACCTCACGGAGAAATCCCACAGTGGAAAGGAACCCCACTGAGGAGGCTGCAAAGGCAAGCAAAACACAACCACATCACGAGGGCAGATTTGCAGCAGCACTGAATAGAATTCACCAGGAACATCAGTTTGAACAGCAGCATCTGTGTAAGAGTGTATCCAGGACACCCAGTGCTCCCTACATCTCCATATAGCCCATGAGAGCAGGATAAGCGTGGAACTGTTGGATGTCTCTGTGCTGCCAATGGTGGTTGTTGTTTTGGGTTTGTTTGTGTTTTTTTTTTTTTTTTCTTCAGAGCAGGATACACCTGGACATCAAACTAATTTATCAACTACCCAGTGTGGAAGACAAAAGGGGCCTGTTCCCAGTAATGCAGGAGCTGTTGCTACAGTCATGCCATTAAGATGGCAAATTGAATGCAGGGAAAGCAGGGAACAGACTCAGGGCTGATGCAACTGCAGGGACAATAGAGGCTACAGATCAGCAAAGCAGCCTTGGCACCAGTGGGGACAGCACATGAGCACATTGTGCCTGGTGGCAACAAGCAAATGAGGTCCTGGGACAAAGGGATTTGTGCTCTCTAAAGCTGACAGAGGGTAAGGTTACAAAGGAAAGCAGAGGATGGCAGCAGCTGGTCTCCTGCAGGAGGGCAGAGACCTTGGCTCAGGGCAAGCTCACTCAAACGTGTCTCACACTACTGAAATAAAATCTGGAGGCAGACAATGAAAAAAGGCCATCTGAGATCTGTAAGTCAAACCAGATCATTTTTGATGGGGGCTCTTTAGCAGGGTGGATGTCAGAAAGGATTTAGAAAAGAAATGGAGAGCATGGAACAGAGGCATTTGCAGAAGCCTGAGATATCAATGCTGGGAATATCGCCAGTCCCAGGCACACCTGGGGAACCAAGAGCACTCCAGGTTTAAGTCAATAAAATGATGTCTCAGGAAAAAGCACACAGACATAGTGCCCTGCCACCATGTCCTTACACATGGGGCTCCCTCCATCTCAGGGAGCACAGGGAAGGGGAGGGATGAGCTCCCCATCTGTGTTCACAGCTCACAATTTCACAACATCCCTACCTCAGGCTGCTGCTCAGGGAGGAGCTGAGCACTGCTGCTTTGTTCTCACCTGGTGAGATTTGTGATGTGTGGGTAGTTCAGGTAGAGGCCTCGGAGGAACTCGGAGAGGTCCTTGTACGGGCGGTACCGGTACGGAGCCACATCCCGGGAGGAGGTGAGCAGGAGCCTCTCCAGACCATTCTCAGCAGACAGATCTTTGATCAGGGTCTCAAACTCCTTCTCGTTGGGGTTGCTTGTGTCTGGGGTGTTCAAGACCAGCACCTTTCCCTCCTCCATTTTGCTGTCTGTCCGTGACAGAGTGAAGTTGACCTGCACCCCACCTTTGCTGCCAACTTCCACCATCTTAGTGACTGGATCATACCTGCCCAGGGAGAAGATGATACAAGGAAACATCAGGCATTTGAGACCTCAGACAACAGGCCATCCCTTCCTTACCACATTTTCACGTGGGACTGCTATTGCTCCCCAGCCTTGAGTGAGAAGGGTAGAAACGAGGAGCAAGAACAGTTCAAAAGGGAATGGGAATGGCAGGACAGGGAACAGCTCAGGGCCCAACATGGCGCTGAGCTGCTTTTGGCTCAGGTGTTGCAGGGTTACGTGGCAGACTGGCAAGACAGCAAGTCAGGCTGCTTTAACACAGAGTTTTGGCAGCAGTTGAAGTGATGAAGTCATTCCTGTGGGCAGCTGCCTGGAAGAGAATTTCCCCTAAGGACACTGAGTTATCCACTCCTTCACCAGATCACCTCCAAACAAGGGAAGATTGGGACTGCACACCAGAGCCAGGTGAGCAGTCTCTGACATCAGGGTAGCCTCACACTGCTCTCTCTCTGCACTGCCCATTCCTACATCTGCTGTGGGCAGAGGGGCTGGGATACTCCAGACGGGGCAGTCAGTCCCGCAGCTGCTCGTGCCGTGGCTCGCTCACCCTCGGGCGGACGCTGTGATTTTGTAAGTCCCCGGGACCAGGAGGCGCCAGTAGTCTCCGTCCTTGTAGGTGGTCACGGGGTGGTTGATGTCGGCCACGCTGATGGTGGCGTTGAGAATGCCCCTCTTGTCCACAGCATCCAGCACAAAGCCCCAGACGCCGAGGTGAACCTGCGCACAGACCCGAGCCCTGCTGAGACACGGCCCTCGCCGACACCCGCGCCCCACCACCTCCCACCCGGGACTTCCAGCGTTCCCAGAGGAGCAGGATGTTCCAAAAGGGTTCAGGTTAGACTGGCCAGTAGCTGGAGTGGCCAAAGATCACCTGCTGAGTACAATGAGCAATTGTTTGGCTGTGGGTGCCAGCACGGCACTCGCTGCTCCACACCTTTGTTTGCACACCCCAGGTGTGCAGCAGCCCCGGCTCAGGTAGGAACAGCACGTAAGGACCACTCCTGCCTAGGGAAACCCAAGGTAGTGGTACATAAAAAGCCCACACCTGCATCACCTGGCTGCTATTTCCATGCAGATTTTCGGTATGTTGAGAAGGAGGGGACAAAAGGAGTTGTGACAGGTTCTGATGGGGATGATTTCTGTGGAGCAGGTACCTGGCCTGGCCAGGAAGCAGCACTTGCTTCGGCCCATAGATCAGCTTTTTTGTTGTGGTATGTCTAAAACAAACCCCAGAAGCAGCTCACGTGACTGCCTGAGGTCCAAGTGTCCCACCTGTTTCATGAACTGCAGCAGTGATCGGCGGTTCTGGGCCCAGTACTTGGGCAGCTCCTCAGCTTTTGGGTATTTCACACAGCCCAGCTCAATGGTCACTTCAAAGCAGTTTGTATGCAAGTAATTCCAGTCCTGCATCCCACCTACAACAGGAATGCAAAAAGAATTTTGACAAGGTCTTCTGAAGTATCACAGTTAAAACAAAATATCAGACAGCAGAGAAAGATGAAGTACAAACTTGAAGGGAGAAGGCTTTTACACAGGGCAGGATTCAAGCTTCAAAGAGATGCCAAAAGAGCAGACAAATAACCTTCCTTCTTGTAAATACCTTTCATGCTAATAAAGTGCTGTAAAATTTTATGAAACCATTCTGCTAATAGCCAGGAAAACTACACTATAAATTCCTTCCCCCAGGAATAACTTTATCTGGGTACATTATTGAAGAGGTTATAAAAGAAGCCTGAGTCCCATTAATCTGGGCTGACCAGTGCAGAGCTCCTGAATGATTAGACTAAATTATTTAAGCTGCACATGCATTAACTTGGGAGACACACAGTGCAGGAGATTTAAGGGGTACTTTACCTGGAACATTGTACCACTGAGCCCCATTAGTGATGCCGTGTGGGAAGTACTCAGTGGGGTACATATCCTTACAAGGGCTTCCCTGGTACATCTTCGCATTTTCCTATAAAACAAGATGCAACATGTGAAGCTGAGTCTGCACTCCACAGCCACTGGCACTTCTGCTCTACCATGAGTCACATGCTTGGTGTTACCAAACAGAGGTTCACGCAGAGGTGTGTTTGTGTGGCTGCAGCACCAACTGCACCCACACCCAAACACAACCCAGAGATATCCCTGCCCTCCTCCCAGCCAGTTAACAGCATTTTCCAACACCCTTCAGTGTGTTGTTCCCTGAGCCTGCACAGAGCTCTGTCTCCTCCCTCAGTGCCTGCAGATGGAGTGTGCTGGACATCACTCGTGGAACAGGGGTCTCCTGGGGGACCCTTCTGCTGTGCCTGCAACACCAGGCACCCACAGTACCTGTGCCCACCTTTACCAGCTGCTCAGGAGGTTCCCTGGAGCTCACCCAGCAGGATGAGCCCATGATCCTGTTCGAGCCTTACCTTGGAGTAGGCAAGTGCCAACTTCTGGAACACAGCATCGTCTGGGGATTTACTGTAGATGGCTATTCCTTGCTCATCGTCATCAAAGGGGTAATTAACCACCAGAGAACCTGCAGGCAAAACAAGCTTTGGCTCATAGTTGGGTGCTTTCCCAGTCATCCCTCAGCATAGTTAGGGAAATTATTCCCCAGCGAGTGCCAAGTCTTCTGTTTCTCAGGACTTGGCATCAAACAAAGCATTAAGCCCAGTGGATAGAAAAGACAACAGAAGCACAGGAAGAGATAACACCAAAGGTGAACCAAAGCCTCGACACATCACAGCTTTGGCTCCTACACGAAGGAGGGCTGAGCACAACCACATAATAATTGCTTTCACAGGGAAGTGAAAGCAAGGGGAGGAATTTCCTACAGCATGCATGATGCTTTTGACCCAAATGATGCAGTTTTTCAGCCTTCTGGAGTTTGTTGCTGAAGGTTTCCCTAAGGAAGCTGTACTAATAGCACCATGAAACCCCAGACACCACCGCTGCTGGACACCTGCCAGCCCCCTCATCCCCACACACGGTACTTCTGCACTACAAACAAAACATGCTGGCACAAAGCAGCCACCTGCAAATTACCACAGCTACAAGCCAGCAGACAAACTGTCCAGGGAATAAGCTGTAATACACAGAGACTTCATTTAGATTATTCCAAAAAAGATAATTAAATTACAGCAAATTTCATAGTTCCGCCATGCGATTCAAGGCAGGGATTGCATTCACTTTGTAAACACTGTGAAGCCTTTAACAGCCACAGCTCTGCATCCCATTCCCAGACCAGCTGCTGAGCAAGCGCTGACAAGAGTCCATCTCCATCTGCCATGATCTGCCATGATCGTTCCCATCTGCTCCCTTCAGAGAAGTGGTTGGGATCTTCCCAGCAGCCTCTTTAACTCTCTCCAAACACGTTTGGGGACATGGTTTTTCACCCTATGTTTCTACCTTCTCCTCCATCTCGCAGCAGGAGAGCTCCTCGGTGCACACCTAGAACACTGTGGAGATATCCCTGCACACTCCCACCCATCCCACAAACCCCAGCCCAGAGGAAGGAGCTCGGATTGCTCGTGGTACCTCCGTGCAGGTTTGCCGACAGCACAAACGGGTAAGACTTCAACCAGGCCATGACAGCAAGAGTT
This sequence comes from Empidonax traillii, assembly GCF_003031625.1. Classification (NCBI taxonomy): domain Eukaryota; kingdom Metazoa; phylum Chordata; class Aves; order Passeriformes; family Tyrannidae; genus Empidonax; species Empidonax traillii. The sequence continues at coordinate 572,818 of NW_020955515.1, forward strand.
TCTGGCTGTGGAGGGTCTGTCACGTGGACAAACTGATCTGGAAAGTTCCGGTTCAGGTCGTAGTTGTTGCTGTTGTTTCTGCCAACGGTACCTCCTTTGTCTCCTGAAAATTAAACACCGGTTGAAGCTCGTGCCCAGTGAAGCTCCCACTTTGGCACAGAGGCTTCACCGAGAGAGGGGCACCCACACTCCCCTTCAGGAATGCCTGGGGGCCCTTCCAGTGGGTGTCTGCTCAGGCTCTCAGTGCCACTGAGACCTCAGCCAGCGGAGGGGCACCGAACCATGAACAATCTGTGCAGCCGGATGTCGCGACCGCAGAAACCTCAGAGCTCCCCTCCTCAAACCAGCCGGGCAAGTTCTTTGTCAGACCCGAGCAGAGCTCTGCTTCCAGCAGGTGATTCTGGACGCACTTTGTTCTGCCAATCTGCAAGGGCCACGTAGTTTTAAGACTTCCCCGAAGGATGTTTTTGCCAATTTCAGCCTCATGATAAAAGTCTGTGTTATCCATGGACAAGCGCTCTGCAGACAGCCTGGCTCCCACAGCACATTTACTGAGAGAATGGACCAAAGCACAGCAAGGCAAGAGCTGTGTCAAAGAAATGTCTTTTTTTTTAAATAAGCCCTGGATTAGACACAAACCATATGGGAACCCAAAGAGGGGCAACATATAGCTCTGCTGAAGCTTAAGAGCTCTCTCCAACAGCTTCCAGCATCCATCAAGCACCCACATCCTGCAGTCCGTGTCCACCCACTGATCACTTCCCCAAGTCCCTTCCCAGCCTCCCTGTGCAGAGAGCACATCTGCTCCAGCACGGCTCCCAGATTTCCCAGAGGTACCATGAACCCAAAAGGCTTATTCTCAGAGCTAGAAACCCCACAGACGTTTCAGCACAGACAGCAATACCTTCCTGGGATCTCTCATAGCCATCAGGGTTCATAGACGGCATGATGTGGATCCGTGTGCTCTGGACCAACTCAGTCACTTCAGGATCTGTGCCAAAGTTCTTGCAGAGGTATTCGATGAGGTTCAGGAGAAGCTCTCGCCCCACAACCTCATTCCCGTGCATGTTCCCGATGTACTTGAACTCTGGTTCACCTGCAGACATCGGTGACATCAAAGAGACAATTACAGCCACCACTTGGAGATACCTCACCACCATGAGCATTGCTCTTGCAGGTTTTGCTGCAAGGTATTTAACTAAAAATCTACCCTCTGCTCCCACATCACCAAAAAGAACAATGTCTCAGGGAAGCCCCTTGCTCCTTCTGTCCCCAGGGCTTCATGACCAGCACAAATGTCCCCAGCAATGCTCCCCACACAAGTGCCACCCACTGCACTTGCACTTCTTACAAAGGATATGCAAGGAGCAGCTCAGTCTCTACTGAGGCAGGTGCCAGCTCTACACTCCTTTCTGCTCTGCCCACAGTCTCCCGCTGCAAGGGGTCTGTCACTTGCTAAGAAGGATTTCCCACATCACCTGCTTCGTGGATGCCGGGGTTGTCAGAGATCTCCATCACGTAGAGCTCCCGCAGCTCCACGGACTTGCCGACAGAGTAGAGGCGGGTTATGTTGGGATACTCGTTGGCGTAACGCCGCAGGAAGATCTCCATGTCCGAGAAGTGATGGTGGCGGAAGTCCACGGGCTGGATGGGTTCATGGAGAGAGGTTGGATTTGGGGCTTCTGTCGGCACAGGGGTGGGGGTGACGGTAGTGGCAGGAGCCGGCGCTGTCGCGAACTGGGTGACATTAAGAGCTGGTGGCATCACAGTTGGCTGCAAGGAAAAGTTCACTTCTGTTGCGTCTCCCTCCTTCACCTCGACGTTCTCTTTGGTCACTGGGGTGTAACTGTGAAAAAAACAACTGGCTTCAGCAAGGAGGCTCTGCAAACGGAGGGAAAACAAATTCCTGCAGTCCCTCCACCACACCAGCCCAAACACCCTGGGATATTAATGACCTTGTGAAAGATTCACCAGGAACAGCTGATGGGACATATCCCACTACCACTGAACCCAGCTCTGCTGCTGTCCTTGATGCATCAGAGACGAGTTCCTGTTTACAGGCTCAGCAGGGAAGAAGCCCCAGGTGTATCACAGAACAAGCCAAGAGGCAAGTGACACATTCACACCCAGGCTTGGGACAACACCAACTCCTACTGGGGTGACCCCACTCCGCTTTCTCCCTTTGCACAAAAGTAAGATGCAGTTTGATACAAGCAGTCAAACAAAGGTGACAAAAATTCTGTGTATTCAACAGCACCCCACTGCAACAGGGCACAGGGTGAGCAAACACAGCTGCAGCTCTGAGCTGGAGGCCTTTACAGCCAAGCCTCTTAAACACGTAAGGTGCTGGGGGGGAGGAAAACAAGTGAAGGAAGAGGAGCAGTTGGCAGTGTGGACACAGGCTGCCACAGAGACATTACCCCACGGCAACTGCAGTCACATTGTAGGTCCCAGGCACGAGCAGCCGGTGGTAATCCCCAAATTTGCCCGCTGTGATGTTGTGAGCGATACCGGCAACAGCGATGGTCGCGTTGTCCAGGCCAGCTCCAGTGACTGCATCCTTGACAAAGCCTTTCACACCAATGTGAACCTGAGGAAAACAATGCAAGGGCCTGGCTGAAGACAGACAACATCAGGGGAACCGTGTCCTCGGTCCCTCTAACACTGCACCCCATGAGGTCCCTCTCGCCAGAGCTCTGTTATTGTGGAGGCTGTGGGAGCTGTGGCAGAACCACAGAGATACACAGCAGCTTTGTAGCCACCCACCTCCACACAACAGCTGCTGCAGCTGTGCTACCTCACACAGCAAACAAAGTCACAAGAGCACCCGAGCACGCTGCTCCCAGCCTGTCACAGGCACACGGGTTTCCCAGGCTGCCGCCCCCACACCCAGCCCAGCCCACACTTACCTTCTCAATGAAAGCAAGGAGAGACTCCCTGTTGTTCTCCCACTCCTTCTGAAGCTCAGAGGTTGGAGGATATTTGCAGCAGGACAGCTCCAGTGTGATCTCAAAGCAGCTGGCCCACACGTAGTTGTAATCCTGCATCCCACCTGAGAAAGGGAGGCACAGACATGGCCCAGGGGCAATGCACACACATCCCACCCCAGGATGCACCTTGTCCTTCAGCCCCCCTCAGCACCTCCCCAGGATGCTGCCCCAGCTCCAGAGGGAGCAACCTAAGGACACAAATCAGGTCAGATTATCATGACAGCCAGGGAAGACTGAGCTCCACTTCTCCCAGTAACGAGCACACTGGGCCACTCAAATCAGCCACCGACAGCTCAAAGTTCCTTTGGTCTCACTGCTCCATCAGCTGAACTTGGCAACACAGCACTTGGAAATTCATATGGGTTCATTTTACATTTCCAGACACAGCAAACCCAGTACAGCAGGGCAGGCACACCGGACTCGGAACATTCCCACTGCCATCACTGTGCATTCCAAAATACCTTCACGTTTGTGAGGTCTGCCTGTGGGAGAAGTTACTTCTCCCAAAATGAGCTTGAGGTCTCTGATACAAAAGAACACAATGGACTATCAGCCTGGGAGGTGGCCACTCGAATCTGCATGCTGAAATCACTTTCAAGGGCCACAAAATTGTTCTCCCAAAAGTCTCTTTGCAAAACTCCAGACAAGGCGAGAGCAATGCTTCCCCTTCTCTAACTCCTCAGGTGCAATTTTCCTCCAAATCCTTATTAGAAGATCTGCATTTACTTGATATTTAGTGCAGCCCTGGCAGAAAGTCTGTCAAGGTCTGACATAGTGAGAGTGTGCAGTGAACTGCAGCAAGTTCCCTTCAGGAAACTCTCTTCTCAGTTTAGGAGGGCAGTGATGCCTCCCTCATTGCCGAGGCCTCCTGCAACCCCACAGCAGCCAGGTCCTGCAAGGGGAGTACAGGACAGATTTATGCACCTGAGAAAGGCTGAGAAACTTGTTCTTGGCCAACACAGCACTTGGAAATTCATGATCTGGAGCCCAGACCTGAGCATGCTGCTGGAGATTGCAAGTGTTCAGCCCTTTAAACATTTACGGGAGCTTTCAGTAGTAAAAAGGACATTCCAAAACCACCACAAGTCCGTGAAACAGGTTTCAGAGTCAGCCTGACAAATCCCACCACATGACTGTAGCCAGACGTCATGACCACATGAGAGGATTGTTCCCACCACCCACTCAGGCAGTTGGGTCAGTAGGAAAGACACACCACACTACGTTTTAGGCGTGCTGGTGATGTCTTCTGGGTTACACAACCTTATCCAGTTACATCCCAGTCAGAATGGAGTGTCAGACTGCAACCACCGAGCCCAGAGAGCTCCACACCCCAGTGGAACAGCTCCCAGTGCCAGCTGGACACAGGGGCCCAGGCAATGGGCCTCTTCTGCATGAGCTGAGGAAGTCAAAGTGGCTCTCAGAAGCCCGCCCATCTCTCAGGGAACAGCTCTGCATTTTCCCCACAGGAGGCAGATGCAAAGTCCAGGAGAAGGAAAGCAGAAGGCCTGTGGCAGGTGTCCTGCAGAACCCCAGCAGGCTCTGTACTCCCACCCTCTGCCTGGCCCACTGAAGTGCTACGTTAGTGCTGGGCCAACAAACTTCACCTGCTCTGTCTGAGCAGTTTCCTGATCATTCCCAAGCCAGGGGAGGGACCCTCCGTGGTGCTGGTCAGCTAAGTGCCCAGAATGGATCCTTATCCCAGTGCAAACGCACTGCCTGGCACTGGCAGAGCCTGTGTTAATGCACAGCCAACAACAGCCACCAGCAGCACTGTGCCAAGCAAGGGAGGCTTTACAGCAAAGGTGGTGGCTCAAAAAGTCAGGGACCACTGCTCTGAATTCAACAGCCCCACTGCAGTCCAGCAAAGCAGGGAGGAACTGAGAGCCTAAAGTAGGATTTAGAACAGACCCCTGGGAGGATGTGCAGGATGGTACCACAACAAAGATGTCCCAGTTCCTCTCAGCTCTCCTGGGAGTCTGCTGCTAGGGGAACGCAGGGCTTTTATTGTAACAAATTAAATGTCACTGGCAGCCAGAAGGAGAGCTCTGCCGCTCGTGCATGGGCTGACGGCAAAACAGGAAAGGGACTCTTCTGTCCAGCACGAGGGGCCAGAAAGTGTTTGAGGGTTTTATAACTCTCCAGCTCAGTTCAAAGGGTTAGAGAAACAAGGCCTGTGAATCTGATCCCCCCTCAGCTCTGCTCAGCTCCCCTTACCAGGCTCAGAACAGCAAAGCACAGCGGGCTCCTCTCTCGCCAGTAAACACCACGCGAGTGAAACAATTTGCCAGCCCATAACCATCTGCTCATAGCAGGATGCTAATGCATTTGAAAACATCCATACGTAAACCAGAGCCATTATGAAACATATTTAGCGCTTCATCTGCCATTCAAGCAAATTTAGGACAGATGCTCACCCATAATAGAGCAGCAACGGACTAAATTAGAGCTTGCTACATCAATTTTGGTAAAACTGCTTCTTGGAGAAAGTAGTCCACTGCATTCTTGAAAATTTGGATTGTATCCATTGCACATATTTGGCCTTCACATGGCTCTGTTGCAGAGCAGGACAGCTATTTTTACAGCACGTGGAACTACGTATTTTCCCCATGTACCATCTGCACAACCTCTCCTGGCTCTGCAGAGATCTGGAGGGGTAAAGAGAGACCTGTGCTCAGCCAGGAGTAGAGCAGAAAAAACACCCTTGAAGCAGAGAACTGTCAGACTAGAGGACAGTGCTTCTACTCTGTTTGAGTAACAGCTGGGATAACCTGAGGGATTTATTTCCGCATTTTTAACCACAGGGTGTCTTTTAGCAAAGACACTGCAAGAAGTTGGGTTTTTTTTAACACTACAAAAAGTTCCAGCCTCCCCATGAAGCACTATAGCCATGTCGTCAGTGAGGAAAGAAAAGGGAAAATGAGCAGCTTAGTGTCACAGCAAGTCGGTCCCTGGCTAGCAGCAGGTCACAAACATGCTCAGAACAAACCTCTCTCCTGCTGTATTCCTCTCCCTGAGCATCAGAACTGTGCTTCAGGCAGGGATCCCAGACCTCCTGCAGCACAAGCACTGCAGAGCTCACAGTGACGGGCAGGGCTGCCTCTGCTCCCTGCCAAGCTCAAACCAGGGGAATGCAGCTCTCCAGAGTCAAGCCTGGCGATCCAGATACCATAAATACTCCACGTGCCAAGAGAAGCCTTCCAGGCCAGCCAAGAAGGACTCTATTTTCAAACTGCACCATGCAGAAAACTAATTCCAGCTCTCACTGGAGCTGACATCAGGAGATAAGAGACCTGCAGCGAAGTTAAAGCAGAGAAGCAGGTCGTGTCTGCTCTGCAGAGAGAGCAGATGGCACCAAGCAAGCTGGAGATGTGATTCAATATGTGGCATAAGTTGCTGACTCTGTGGATAAAACCAATCATCTCACAGCGGGAGATCAGGGGAGCACCAGGAGCAGCACCAAAGAGGCAGAGGAATGTTCTGGTCTATTAGTCTGCAATCATTAAAGCTCAGAGGAGGTGAGGTCTGAGCCTCCAACCGAAGAAGCTGCATCACAGCCCAGAGCAGCAAAGCCCTACAGCCTTCTCTCTAAGAAAAGGGCAGAGTCTTCCCAAGAGCTGCACCAGCACAGCACTGCCCAGCAGCTCATGACAGACATGAAAGGAGGCATCTGACCCTCAAACCATCAAGCCAGTGCTTTTCTCAAGAAGAAAAAGAATTTCAGTAAGAATTTTATGAAAAAAAAAAAAAAAAAAAGCACAGAAAATTGGGCACAGCTCAGAAAGACACGGCTGAGAGCTCCTACCAGAGCTCACTCTGGGTGCTCCGTGCTGTGCCCAGGAAACCGAGGCCACCACAGCAATGCCAGGAGCACTCCCTGCTGTCAGCACTCATTCTAACTGCTCTGAGTTTGATGCCACCAAAAGCTGTTTGTTTGGAAGCTCAGGGTGGTTGGTAACCACAGACAAAGCAACCTAGTCAGCTACTCAAGTAACCTAAATCCACTTCCAACCTGAGACGTGCCTTGAGATCAGAAACATCTCTAACACTTGGGCATCAAAGAACCAAACTAGCAAGAAAATAACTTTTAGGAAGGGACCACACGTAACAACAAACTTTCCAAGGCTGCCCACAAAATACACTGCTGAACTTCATGTTGAATTCAGTTTCTGAACTGGGCTCTTAAAAAAAAGGGGCAAACCACATCCTGCCCACAGATAAGACTAGAGAGGTTTCTTAGCTGCTTTCTATACCCCAGTCCATGGGGGTAAATGCATGCATTTACTTGATCTGAACCAGCCACTTGGTAGTTAAAACCCTTAAAGGTTAAAAAGGAAGGAAGAGAAAGAGCATGCACACCAGAGATAGCCTCTTAAGAAGCACCCCAGTCACAGCCACGCTTATCTACAGCAGCTGGAATGCAGGAGCCAAATTCAGCTGTTTGGCAGGGATCCATCTTTCTCTGTGCACACTTGACCTTAGCAATTACTCCCATGGTTTGTACTTGCCACCTCGATTTGACACACATAAGAGGTTGTTTGCAAACTCCAGTCAGAGTTAATGGGGACTGGCACCAGCACAGCCCTGAACTGGTAACTCCAGGACAATGAATCCCGTGGCAGTTTGCTCTCCAGCATGTTTGATTGCACATGATAAAATGTGGCAGGAAAATTTCCACCTGTTGAGACACCATGTTCTCGTTTCTTTGTTTTTCCTGGCTTTAGTTCACTTGGAGCCTGCAGGAGCCTCTCCTGGCACAACCTGGTCTGGAGGCCGTGAGCACATGCCCTGCACTGTTCAGTGAACCACATGCTCTGGTTATCCATCTCTAGAGCTCAGCCCAGGAAGCTCCTGCAGGGGACTGGGATTTCCCCATCCTCATTTCATTGCACATTTAAATTCTGGAATCACTGGGAAAGGCCTCCTGCTCCAAGAACGAGCCTCCACAGTCCTTGGCACAGAGCTGAGCAACCCAGATGACTCAAAACAGCCCCTGTGGTGGTTTTGCTCCTTCTGTCACACCACTCACAACTGACTGCCCTTTGCCTGCTCTCCATCCACCACTAAAAATAAATGTTAAAACCTACAAACCCAAAGGGACACAATAAATTAACACAAGACCAAGTTACACGTGCCCTGGCCTGTGGTATCAGTCAGTTCACCCACACTCTCCCCCGAGTTACACTTTACATGAACTCCTGGGCTGGGGAGCTGCTCCAAGGGCTGCTGGCACCCTCCACAGGGGCATCTCTAACAGCAGTGAGATGTAAATTACTGCTTAGGGAGAGAGACCACACAGATGCCCAGTGGATCCTGTCTGCAGCCTCAGCAATGTTCCACTCAGCTCGTGTCGTGTCCTCCCTGTAATCTCAGCCCGTGAGTTGCCCACAGCCACCAACGCTGAGCCCGAGGCTGTGACTTGTCACAGTGAAAAGGGTTTATTTCTGCAGATGCTGGAGGCTGTTGGACACAAAATAAACCACAGTGCTGGCAGCACGGAGCAAAGTGGTCTGACAGTTCACACCTTCCCATTTCTTGTGAAACAAAAGTAGGTGAAAGCTCTGCTCGCTGCCAGGGCAAAGGCAGCCTGAAAGGTTCACACACCAGCCACCAGTGCCACAGCCTCTAACCAGCTGCCTCACATCGAAGCTGGAGGATGAACTCAACCCTGCAGCAAAAAATACCGCTCTCTGGGGGCACAGAAACACAAGTCCAAAGCTCTGGAATCGCTTTCCCTTCAGAGCACACCCATCCCACTGCATCACGAGGGCAGAAGAGCTCAGAGCTGCATTACCAAACCTCCCGCCCGAGGTGCTTGCCGGTAACAAAAGCCACCAGAACAGGCAGCACAGATCATCCAGGATATCCTGTTCCCTCGTAAGCCAAGTCACCAGATTACACAAACCTTCCTCCTGCTGGACTTCTCACGGCAGCAGAGTGAACCTTGAGCCAGCAAACACCAGGGCTGGTGTGCTCGGCAGGGTGGAGGGAAGGAGACAGGTGGTAGGGAAAGAGATCAAACCGCATCTTATTTGAACGCGACATCTTATCTGGTCAGTGAAATCCTGGGGGATGATTCAGCCACTGCTAAAAATCAAGACTTCCTCTTCCAGCACAGAGCTGGTGTGTTCAGGCCCACTGATGGATCCCTCTCCCTCCCTCCCAAGCAAGCTGGATGCAGGGTTAGCACAGGCTTCTGCTCCACAGCCCTTGCTTCAGAAAGAGTCGTATTAGAAGTCGTTAAGCTGTAAGCTCTGACAGATAAACAGCACTGGATGCCACTGCTTCCTCAGCACTCCTGCCATCATCCCTCAGCCCCAGCATGAGGAAAATCAGAGCAGACAGAGCCCAGCAGAGCAACACAACCTCTTGGGATCCTTTCTGCAAGGTTTTTGTTGTTTCCTCACCACAGTAGTTCCTGCCCTGTCTGGTGAGGCTCATGTACAACATCCACCAGGGGGGCACAGCAATGGGGTAACTTCTTCTAATGACACAGCCAAGATTTCTCTTCAACCCTCAAGCCCACAGAGCCTCTTCCATGAGAGCCTCTCATCATATAAACTATTATTTAAATTCCATTTTCAACAAAACCAAACACACACACAGCAGCCCAGCCACCTCCACACAGGCAGAGCGGTGGCAGCAGCAGGATTTTCTCCTACTCAGATCCCTTCCCATTGACTCAGATTCCCTAAGGGAATGGAGAGCACCTTGGTTAGCTCAGATCATCTATCTAACTTTTACATAGCCTCACAGCAGACTATTCTATAATCACAAAATCACAAGCTGTGAGGTTAAAAAACCTCACAGTACACTGGCATTGGTTTAATACCATTAAAAATCATTTCTTCTTTCCTGTATCAAAATTTAGTAACCCCTGAGAGACTTAAGGAAGAATTAATTTGGCAAATGAAGTTTCCCATATGCAGGATAACTCTCCACCAGCTAACAGGGTCAGGAAGAATCCTCCGGTTTGCTGTGATCTCTTCCCTACAAACATCTCTGTGGTAATCACCACTGGGTACCAGTTCTTAGAAACTGTTTCTAGAAGATCCTAGAAGTGTCAGGTGAGCCAGCAGAGCCAGCTGAGCTTACCTTCCACGTCGTACCACTGGGCACCGTTCGTGATCCCATCCTGGAAGGTCTCTCCCTCCTCACCAGGGCAGTTGGGTTTGCCAGTTCTCATTATGGGGTGATGAGATGCATAAGCTTTTGCCAAATATTTGAAGACTTCATCATCAGCTGATTTACTGTAGACTCCTGTGGGCTTGTGTGTGGGAGAGTCATCGTAGGGATAGCTTGCCACCACGGAGCCACCATGGAGATTGCCAGAGAGCAGAAACCTGGGGTTGGGAAGAAGGAGAGTCATACTGGAACAATTTCAACAGGAAGCTGGCTACAGCCACCCAACCAGTTATTCTGCTGCTTTCCCACCCAAACTGAGCCCTCAGGAGCCTCCAAGCTCTGTTTGGGATCAACGAGGCAAAATGCACTCACTGGATGAGGTGCCCAGCAGTAAGTCAGGCACTTTGGAAGTGGAAGTGATTGGACCCTGCTCCATCAGCCCCGTGCAGGGAGAACACCTGCGGAGCTGCAGCTACACCAAGGTTATGTGAACAGACAGGCACTTGTTCAACACCCAGTGAGCTACTGCTGGACATGACACACCATTCTAGGAGACTCCAGCCTCCAGCACAGCCAGCAGGATTGTCAGAGGGTCTGAACAGCGTCCAAGTGGGAGCACTGTGGAGAAATCTACAGATTTTCTGCAATAATCAACTCTCAGGACTGGCTGATCGGCTCCCCTAACTGACATCTGGCATTACTGGAGATGGAACAAGTCTCTTGCTGCAGCCTAAGACCCAGCCCTCAAACTTTGTGCCAGACAAGCAGTGCCCTGCACACGAACCGATGTACACGGCTCTTCGTCAAGTTCTGAGCAACTCCTGGCAGGTACAGCAGAACCAACTCACACAAATAAAATCTGGATGTGAGACAGAGCTGCTAAAATCCCAACTCAAACAACACAGGCTCACAGGCAGCACAAGCACTTCAATCCCAAAGGTAATTGTCCCTGCTCTTCTTCTTCCCACCAAACCCAGCGCTGAGGGAAAAAGAGCTCTCCTGTGCACTCAGTCAAACGGGATTTGGTTTCCAAGGAGAGGTAACGTGACCGATACCTTTACTTTGCTTAAAATAGTCCCCGTGAATTGCATTACACCCACTATCTCCATTTTTAATCAAACAGTTCTGTTTACCCATTCATTTTTCTATCAGCAGTTATGTTAGTCTAACAATCACACCAGTATCAACTGGTGCTGCCAGGCAGAGGGATGCACAAAGCACCGCATTCTTCCTGTTTCACCCCGGCTGACAGCAAATCCCACCTCAAATACTCACAGGAAAAAATAAAATAAAAGGCTCAAGGTGTTTTCAAAACTGTATCAAGAATGCACATGAGTTTCCCTAGTAACTCATTTTGAGATGAACCAAATCACAGGGAAAGTGCTGCACCAGAGGTTTCCCAAAGGATCCTTTGGACAAGCAACTCTGGTGAAGTTCATGAAATTTCTCTGGAGCAGCATCCCCACGGACACTGCCATCCATCAAGTTTTAATAAAGATACTGAATAAATCCACCAAAATTTAATAGAGTTCAAGCAAATTTTGTTCCCTAAAGCTGAGGAAACGCACAATGCTGAACGTTGTATCTGTTGGTTGGAGTCAACCAACAGCACATTGTGGCCATCAGCCACCTCCTCTCCAGCTCTCTCTCTATCCCTGTTTTGGGAAGAGGGCCATAGTTTGTTTAAGTGTGTTGCCTGTATCCAATCCCACTTTGCCTTCCTGCTTTCTCCGCACAACTTCCCACGGTCGGTTGCACTGACCTTTGTGGTTTGGACCTTCCACAGCTCTCCAAAAGTAGAACACAGGGCAAACGAAGAGCCAGTGCCCACCTCGGCCACTGAGCTTTCCAGGGCTCCCCCAGACCCTCAAACCAGGGCTGGGCTTCAAAAGTGCCATTTCCTCTCCCGGGCTGCCCCACTCCAGGCACAGCAGCTTCCCACTGCTCCCCTCCTCAGAAGGGGAGAGCCAAACAGCTCAGCCCTGTGTGCTTCCCCAGGACAGACAGGGAAGAGGACTGTGAGAGCAGGGCCTGCATTTGGAAACGCTGCTGCACAGAGAATTATTGCTAAATCCAGGGAATTTTCCATGAAACACAGAGATGGGGGGAAGAAGCCCAGATCAACGCAGTTCTGTCAGCATGGTCGCACACAGACCAGCTGCTCACCTAACCCCGGACACTTCCAGCATCCCACAGTTCATGCTGAAAGCACTGTCAGCCCCAAGAGCACGACACACCAAGAGGCTCATGAGGGAAGTTTCCAGCCACAATCTCGGGGAGGTGGGACACGCGCAGATGGACAGGGAGCCCGGGAACACCTGGGCGTGTGCAGGGCACAGGCTGTGCCCTGCGGGGCTGGTGCGGCTCCCTGGCAGGTGCACAGAAACTGGGGCCACCAAATGCTCTCCCCGGGGCCAGCCCACCGCAGGATGGTCCCGGCTACGGTGAAAGGCCCACGCGGGGAGGCAGGCTAGGGAAAAACAGGTGGAGAAGGAGCTTTTCCTTCCCCCCCAGGCCCTCCTGGGAAGCACTGGGAAGGGATGGAAACCGGCTGACACCTCCGGGGAAGCGGAGCCGAGGTGCGGGGCGTCGGACGGGGGGAGGAAGGGGGGACCGCGCTGCACTCACTTGTTGCGGCTCATCCAGTCGATGAGCGCTTTCACCTCGGGCACGGGCTCCAGGTCGGGCTCGGCGGCGCCGAACTGGTCGGGGAAGCTGCGGTTGAGGTCGCGGCCTCGGCTGTTCTCCCGCCCGCCCTCCCCGCCGCCGCCGCCGTCGCCGCAGTCGCCCTCGCGGGCGCGCTCGAAGCCGTCGGGGTTGAGGCTGGGCAGCAGGTACAGGTCGGTGGTGTTGAGCAGGCGGACGATGCGCGCGTCGCCGCCGGCCCAGCCCCGCACCAGCTCCCCCGCCAGGCGCAGCAGCAGCGGCCGCGCCAGCGGCTCGTCCCCGTGCATGTTCCCCACCAGCTTCACCTGCGGCCGCCCGGGCAGGGCCGCGCCGCCCGCCGGCTCGTCGGGCCGCTCGGGGCCCAGCCCGGCCGTGAGCCGCAGCACCCACAGCGGCCGCTTCTCCACCGACTGCCCGATGCTGAAGAGCCGCGCCAGGCCCGGCGGGGCCGCGTCCGCCAGCGCCCGCAGCGCCTCGCCCAGCTCGGCCGAGTGCAGGTAGCGCAGCGCCTCGCCGGGCGACGCCGCCGCAGCCGCCTCCGCTTTCTTGATGTGGCGGGCGCGGGCCGGGCTCGGCGGCAGCAGCAGCAGCAGCAGCAGCGGGAGCACCGCGCAGAGGAGCGGCAGCAGCCGCGGCATCGCCCGGCCGAACCCCCGCGCCGCGCTCGCCACGGCCATGGCCCCGCGCGCGCCCCGGTCCCGCCGCGCCGCTCCGGGACCCGCCGGGGGGGCGGGGCAGTGCCGGGAGGGGGCGGGACCTGCCGGCGCGCCCGCCAATCAGTGGCGGGGGAGGGGGAGGAGCCGCCCGGGAGAGGCGCTGAGGGACCAATGAGGGGCGGCGGGAGCACCGCGTCACTGCAGGGGGTGGGTGGCATCGAGCCCTGCGGCGCCCCCTGGCGGCCGCGCCGGTGCCCCCGGGCCCGGCCCCGCTGCGGGGCTGAACCGGAGCGGGAGCGAGAGGGGGGCTCGTTCGCGGTCCCGGTCCCCGGAGAGGTGTTTCCGTCTCCATACTTGGCTCTCCGCGTTCATTATTTGCCCTCCCTTAAGACCCCGCGGAGCCGCTGCACGGTGCGGCTGAGGTGAATAATAATCGAGGAGTTGTGCACAGAAGGACAAACAGCAGCACCCTGACCTCCTCTCCAGAGGATAAAGTCTGAACGCAAACCAGAGCCTGGGGTGGAAGGACGGGGTGGGCTTTGCCTGGGCACGGTGTCAGGCTGCAGGTCGGAGGGCACAAAGTGCCGCTTTTGGGGCCTCTGTCTGCCTGGCGGGAAGTGCATGTGAGCAGCCCTGGCCACACTGCCTGCTCGGATCACACCTCTGGGGCTTGGACACATTTTAACATGATGTTTGCATGGTGTGTGGCTGTGCTGCCAGCGACTGCACAACCGTGGGCCTCAGAAGAGATACAAATTGTACTTTTGGGTTTCCTCCATCTGATTCCCTATGGGAGGCAGGTGAGATGATGACTAAAAGCAGGACACCTTACTCTGCAAAAATTGCCTCGCAGTGCACAAAACATTGAAAATATCCATCTCCAGCAGCAGATTCCTGTCAATTCCTGTTTAACTTTCCAGTAGTATCTTGTGTACACATCTGCTTCCCAGCTCTGGCATTTCCTGTTGGAGGCACAAGCTGCAAGTCCAGCACATAAAACCAGTGTTCAGGGGAACCATCAGTGGAGTGGCTCCTTCCCGTCACAGCATTCTGGGATCCTCTGCACAAGAGATCGGATGATGCAAACTCCTGTGTGAGCATCAAAAGGGCCCTGAGGAAAGGGAGAGTAAATTGGCTTATCTTTCTTGGGGCTCATCTGCACTACACAATCAGGAAGGGGACAAGCAGGGAACAAGGATTATCCATTATCCAAAAAGATGCCTCAGATCTAATTAAACTGGAAAATCCAAAAGACCTCGGTCATCAGGATGTTCTTAAGCCAAAGGGAGGAAGGAACATCAAGAGGCAATTTGACTGTCTCAGAAGTGATCACCCTCACACAGCTTTAAATCCTCAGTCTACAAACAAATTGCTCTGGATTTACCCAGAGTAACTGAGCTCATTTCCCTTTTTAGCTGATAAAAGCCCCGTTGTCTGGAACTCCAACAGACCAATTGTAAAAGCAGCATGTGGCAAAGGCTGATGAGTCACCCGCTCATTTGCTCAGCAGCCAGTAACAACAAACCCTTCACATCTCCTTGGAGAGCTCTGTCTTCCACATCCCTGAGTGAGCAAACCCTCAGGTTAGGGACCGACCTGCAAGAAGTCACCTCCTCCTGCTCTTCCTCCTTCTCTTCCTCTCCCTCCTCCTCCTCCTCTCTGCCCCGTGCCAGTGCTTGCTGTGAACTTCAGCCCTGGCACTCAGCAAGGTGGTTACTCAGGAGCTGTGGCTTTTGCCTCATGACACC
Source organism: Empidonax traillii (assembly GCF_003031625.1). NCBI lineage: Eukaryota > Metazoa > Chordata > Aves > Passeriformes > Tyrannidae > Empidonax > Empidonax traillii. The sequence goes on from NW_020955515.1 coordinate 588,001, forward strand.
CTGCACTGATTCCAGCCTTGGAACAGGAATGTGGTTTCCTCCTGAAGGTTGTCAGCAAATGGTTTCCCATGACCTGGAAAGAAGGAGCAGCGCAGCCTTTGCAGATTCCTCGCAGAGGGAATGAGGGGTGACGCCACAGCGGGGAAGTTAAAACTGCTAATATTGTCTGGCAGCACTTCACAAGATCAAATCAGCACTTGGTTTTCCAGCAGAGCACTTCCAAGAAATCCCACTGGTGATGAAAGTTCCTAGGTAGACAAAAATATCTGAGATCCAGGCTGCTCAGCAGCCACAGCGGAACACAGCCCTAAAGAGAAGCGGATCTGGGAATACTGCTAGGGAATGTCCTGTACTGGCCACCAGCGTGAAACAGGCACTAAGTTTAGCATCCTACCTAGTAATTTTTGTTTCCCAGAGGAAACAAAAACCCTTCAAGTCCAGCCCATCCGTTCCAGAGACGTGTTTTCTGTCTATAAGACTAACAAAGTCATGGGAACCTGGCAGGTAATCACTGCTACGACACAGCCTGACCCCCGGCTGAGGCAGGAGCCCACCTGGAAAATTGGGTCAGTCGGGTAGAAAATGGAGTTTCATGAGTGGATGACACGAAGCAAAGAATAACAGCATTGGTTTCCCCGAGTGCTGCTGGGTTTGAGAGCTCCAGGCTGCCAAGCAGGGCTCCCGAGGGGGGAAACTACAAGGGCCAACATTTAGGTGGAATTTCATACAGATAAGTCACTTTTATCTCCTGCAGGGGACCTATATTGCTAATTTAATGCCAAGCTCCTTTCCCATTTCCTTTTATTTGGGACCACATGTGTCAGGGCAGGACAGCAGCAGCCACACTAAGGCACTGTTTTTAGTTGTGATTGGTGACTGCAGCACCCACCAGGGCTGGATGTGACCCAGAGCGTGTGGGAAAGAGGGGGACCAGTGCTGACTGCAGGTAAGAGAAGCTGTGCCTACTGCAGTGCTTTCTTCTCAGCACAGGAAACACTGGCAAGTGCCCTGATGCTCCTGATTCCAGGTTGGACTTGCCCTCCTGAAGCACGGTTCTGTTCCTTGCACTCACTTCAGAAACTGAGAGTTTAAACCGTCCAGGAGCAGTTGTTTGAAATGATGACTGAAGTTCTCCAAGCCTAATTTACTCACACTTCTGAAAGTACACGAGTACAGCAATATATCTGTATCAGTAAAAGCCCAGGATGAGCTTCCTTATTGCATCAGAAGGAGCACAGACTCCACAGGGCACTTCCCACAGTGCAGATGAAAAACACCAGTGGAATCACCATCTCAGAGATGCCTCCTCCTCCTCCTCTGAGCCCAGAGGTTTGAGCAGACCTGCCCATGAGTGTGACTTTAGACTTCTACAGGGTTCACTGAGCTTGTGCCAAGGTGTTCACAGGGATCTCATCCAGTTTCCAGCACTCCCAGGTGACTTTGCTCCCTGCCACCTCTGGTGGGTGAGTACCCAGTAGGTGGCATTCACATCCAACACTTGTGCTGGAGCCTCACCTTCCTGAAGGCTTCTCTTCCACTATATTTATCCCAGGATCTGTTTCTTGATTAATTAATGCCTATTTTTCATTTGAATGTTTAATGCCCTCTAAGCAATTTATTTTAAAATTACACAATAATCACTGGTTTGGTGCTTCTTTTACTACTTTTCTTCCTTCTCAAGAATAAAATTCACTTATCATCCCTCTGCATTCGGGGTCACAGTGTGTGACCTTTATATAAGGACCATCAGAAAGCAGAATGATTAATAAAATCATGAAAAAAATACTTGAGACTGGTCCTTCTTGACAGTGGGAAATATGTGGGGTATAGGCTGGGAGTCTGGGAAATCAGGGCACATCACAGCTCCAGAATCTTTATACTTGGGGAAAAACAGGCTTTGTGGGAGGGAACAGGAGTGCTGAGTAAGTTCAAGCAGCGTTCCCTGACAGCCTCGCTTTCCACTCCTGCTATCTGGCAAGCGGAGGCAGTGGATTTGGGTGTCACAGTCATCCTCCAACAATGGAAATGTTGCAAAATACGGAGCACCACGTATTGAGAAGGGATTAGGAGCAGGGAACCGCAAGCAGTAGGAAGGCAGGAGCAGCCTTGGAGCAAGCCTCAGGCACTGTTGCAGAACCAGGTTTTCTGGAGCAGGATTACAGCCACGTTACAGGCATTGTTTGCTTGACAAACCAACCCATGGATATGATCCTGGGCTTCCAGTCTGGTCTGTGCAGATCCTGCCGTGCCCCTGACTCCAAGAGGAGTCCCTCACAACTCTGCTGGATATGAATTGAGATCTCATCTGCCAGGGAGACTGGGGAGGAAGAGGAGTTGTATCCCTGCAGGCACTGAGGAGATCTGTGCTAGGAGAGACTGCTGGGAAGTTTGAAATCAGAGGTTAAGGGGTTCCACCCAGTGGAAAATAAATTTCTGCCCAATCTCTATCACGTTCTAAATCTTCTCTTCTCGGGTTTCTAAGGCTTGGATTACACCCAGGAATAGACTGGTGCTTATTAATTAATTCCCTTTGAGGCTGCTCAGAGTCATATTTAACAACAGTCTTATTCTGGGTTTGTTGGTCCAGCGTTGCCATAAGGATGACAAACAGGAGCTGCTGTGGTGGATTACTCTGGCTTTAGCCCACGGTCTGTCTAATCCAGCCTTGGCAGCGCCTGAGCCAAGTACCTCAAACGTGAGGGTTGGATCCTTTGTCGTGGAGAGTTACAGAGTATCTGCCTCACCGAGGAGGTTCCTCCCAGACCAGGTCATTAGTGGCTGCTTGACATTCTGGAACGTGAGGTTCACGTCCCTCCAAAACGTAATGGAGAGGTGGAGAATGCAACCCACAGAACTCTAGACCTCAGTAATTAGACACCCACAAGTTAATCACACCCTGTACAAAAAGAAAAGTGTAAAAAGTCATTGCGAAAGCAATTCTTAGCCGTTCCAAAAAGCCGCCTTTCGGTGCCTTGGGCCAGAGACACCTTGATTTTCTAGTCCTTCTTCCTTCAGCAGATCTCAAAGCCCATTGCAAAAGAGGGCACTGCCATTGCACCAGATGAACCAGAGCTCACCTTGCTGCCCGTGTCAGGGACCTGCTGGGACAGAGTTTTACCCAGGTCCTGCTTGATGCTGGGCCCAGTGTCGTGACAAAGCCCCCCCAGAACAGCTGACAGCCCTTTCCTTTACTCTCATTTCTAGACTCAAAACGTGCCCCCAAACTCTGTGCTTTCCTTCTTTACATCCTCACCTACTCTAATCACATCCTGCTTCTCCTGGAGTGCCACAGCAGTGCAGGGATCTGAGGGATCACAGAGCTGCCCACGCTCTCCTGCCTTTGGCTCAAGTCCTGGCAGGAGCAAACAGCCATTTCCCAGCCCATTCCTTTGCATCCCTCCCTACTGCAACTCAGCTTAATTCCAAACCACAAAGATCACTTTACTCTTAGGAAGAGCATTTGGATTGAAGTTTGTACTGAACCAGAAGCCAACATTTTACAGTTAGTCGAATACTACGAGCACAGGACGTGTAACTGCCTAAAAATGTTGGAAGAAGCTAAATTTATTTCTTAAACTGAGTTTGAGGGTAAAAAGGGCACTAAAGGCTGGACACTAATTTCTAAGTTTTCTGGAAGGCAGACTGAGAACTGTCTCTTTAAGGGACTTTTGTACACGTTTACTTTTTTAACTGAAAATGATTCCCTGTTAGTTTTAAGGGTAAACCAACAAACAGAAAGAGATATATTAAGAAACACTCAAAGATGACCCTTGTTTGCAACAGCCCCACAAATGACTAGTGCTGTGTGTGCAGGCAGCCCTGGAGCAGGAGCCCTCCCTGCCCACCTCTGTGCTGCAAAGAAAACGCCAAGGACATGGCCCAGGCTCCTCCTGCTCATGAAATGCACTTTATGGCTCTGATGAGCCCATTGCTGATGAGTGATGTGCCCTGTGCCTGCAGGGACACTGAGAGCAGTGAGAACACATTCCAGGGAATGCAAGGTTCCTGTGCTTTGCACCGTCATCCTGCCGAGGTGTAACTGCATTTTCAGACAGTTTTCCACGCGGCAAAGCGCTTCAGTTGTGCCCTGGGCACACACAGCCCATGTACAGCTGTCTCAGCAGCAGGGACAGCTGGGACAGACCCCTCACTGGGGGGGACCAGGGCTGAGCTAAGCACAGGAGCAGCCTGGGGGCACACAAGGGTAGCAGGACAGTGTCTCTGTGCTCTCCTCTGCCAGCACACAGTTCAAAGTCTGAATCTGTGCATTTTCTTATTTTCCACTCAAAGGAGGTCATGGCGACAGAGCTTTGGGCAGAAAGAGGCAAACTGGAGTCTACTCCTGCTCTAGGACAACCTGGATAAACTTCCTATGGCTTGAAACAATGTTGTGAACACCCAGAAAGCTGAGAGGTAAAGATATTATTTTTGGCTGGAAGTCCTTATGGTTGATGCAGGAACTCTCTTGTTAGTTATTCATTGCCTTGGCAAGTCTCATAAAACAGCCCGTGGAGCCCAGCAAGTGCTTTTCTTCAGTGTTCTGGGAGCTCAGAAATCCAGGAATTGAACGAGGCCTTGAACCCATTTTATGGGTTCGCTTCTTACCAAACTACCATAAAATATTGAAATTCAGACCCTATAAATAAGGAGGGGAAGGAACTGTGCATTTCTCAGCCGAACCAGCCTCTCCAGAGACTCTTCCCAAGGTAAGTCTGGTGCTACACAGCCCAGAGACGGGTTCCCCTGGCAGATGATTAGGGACAACAAACTCATGTAATGGAGATTAGGGATATCCAACCCCCTTGAATCTGCTCTTAACTGGAAAATGCCCTGCAACAATCAGCTCAGTTTATTCCCTGGTGACCCTGTCCCTGCTGTGAGGACTCTCCCCAGGGTGTCTGATGGCAGCAGGGATTAACCCCTGCGAGCCCCAGCGGGGGCAGCAGTGCTGTGACCCTCTCTCCACAGACATCACCAGCTGGGCCTCCCAAGATGGCACAGAGACACAGGCTCGCCATTCCCTGCGGAGCACCCGTCCTTGCCATTTCCTTCCTGGCATGTGTAGCCACAGGTAAGCAGCAGAAAAAAATTCCATGGTGGTTTTGTCCAAGCCCCGTCATGCCGAGAGCCGAAACTGCCCGGGGCTGGGTGATGTGCCACAGCAGCATCCCAGTTTTGGGATGTTCTGGAGGTCATGCCCAGAGGGCTGTTTAAAAAATAGCTTCTGATTTTGAGAGCAGCAGGGAAGGGAATGGGGAAGCTTCAGCATTTTCCAGCAGTATTGTGGCAGCTGCACAGGACTGATGAGGTCACAGTTTCCAAACCTGCTCTAAGCAGGGAGAAGTGTGATAGCTTTGGCCACCTGGGAACACCAGGGAAGAGACAGGAAGCTTCAGAATTCTTTATATTCACAAGACTTTAGTACCTTTATATTCTGAGCTATATTTATAGTTCATTAGTCCATGTCTCAGGCTACAGTAGTGAGTTTCAGCCCATTGCAAAAAAATTATTTCCCGTACTTATTTCATTTAGTATGTCCTGAGGTTTGTACAACTCTGCAACTGCCAGACTCGGCCTGTCCAGGATGCAGCCGAGGGGCTGATTAACTAATTTATACTTCTAAGGACATGCAGCTCCAATTGAAAAACAGAGTATCAAACAGTGAGCACAAAACCCCAGGGCACAGTGGTGCTGCAGCAGTGACTGGGGGCAGGAGGGTGAGCAAGACCAGAGGGATGGGGATGATCTTTTGCTGTGTGTTACATGGTCACTTTTGTTGTCACAGGTCAGGCCTTGTTCTGTCAGTCACCTGCAAAAGCCTGGCTTTTTGTTTTAAACAACTGTAAAAGGGAGCTTTGTGATGAAGACAACTTCTTGTCTCAGAAACTAATATCCCACCTGAAAACAGGTGTTGTGCTGAAGCCTGAAAGTCTCAGTCCCTCCTCCGAGGCTGAAGCCTGGACAAGGGAGCAGGGCAGCTTCTGTGGGAAGGGAATGGCTTAGAAAGCTTACTGTCCTCGCCCTCCTCCTGCAGGTTTGGAGCTGTCCATAAACAACCACGCTGCCGACTTCCCCCTGTCTACGAGGCCTGGCAGCTCAGTCACCCTCTCCTGCCTCGTCCACAACAGCAGCCGGGCTGAGAACCTGCTCTGGTACCGGGGAGACGGGCAGGTGGGGCTGAAAGAGGGGAATAAAGTGAACATCAGCCACATCTGCGTGTACCCCGTCAACGAGTCTGACAACGGAGTCACCTTCACGTGCAAGCTGGCGCGGGACAAGTCCGTGCAGGTGTCTGTGACCCTGGATGTGGAGTGTGAGTCGCCAGGGTGGATTTGTGTGGGGAATGGCCGGGGTGGGATGGAGCCCTGGGCTGAGCAGCTCGGTGCCTGGGCGGTGTTTTGCACCCTTGTGCGCTGTCTTCACCAAGAAAAAATGTGTTTAGGAGGAGATAACTCACATTATAGGACACTCCCTTTCCACAGTGGTGCTTATGGCCTGAGCCAAGGCCTCTTTTATGGGGAGTGGGTGGGCCCTTAAGAAAGAGGTTCTGGATATGTCCCTGACTCCACCTAGATTCTTTCCCAGGGATACAAGTCAGGGCAGAGGAGATACAGGAGTGACAGGCACTGATTTCCCTGCTGATTCCTGGGATCAGAAAAGGCTGCACAACTGTGATGTGTTAGACCACTGAACAAGGAGCACAAGGGATGTATAAAGGGAATTTATTTTATGTTTAGTGGTGACCATTCTACAAGTACCTGAAATTGGAGCAAGGTGGGCTCAGTCTCTTCTTCCAGTTAACAAGTGACAAGAGGAAATGGCCTCAAGTTGCACCAGGGGAGGTTTAGTTTGGATATTAGGGAAAATTTCTTCACTTGAAGGGGTTATCAGTCAATGGAACTGCCCAGTGCAGTGGTGGAACCACCATCCCTGGAGGGATTTAAAAGATCAGCAAATGTGGCACTTGGGGACGGGGCTTAGGGGGTGGCCTTGGCAGTGCTGAGTTAACAGTTGGACTCGATCTTAGAGGGCTTTTCCAACCTAAATGGTTCTGTGCCTCTACGAGCAGCATTATTAATGGCCTATTGACCTGCATTGCTGTGAACAGTTCCTCCCCAGCTGAGCGGAGAGGAGACCCTCCAAATTGAGGAAGAGAAAGATGTTACTCTGACCTGCAACTCCAAATCCAACCCTCAAGCCCAAACAACTTGGTATAAGGACAACGGCAACTTGACCCTCCAGCAGGGTCGTCACGAGCTCCGCCAGACGAGCGAGGTCTTCCAGCTCTCCATCAGAAAAGTACAGAAGTCTGACAATGGGACCTACACCTGCGTGGTGGAATCTTCCTTGGGAAAGGGGACAAAGGATTTCCACCTGATAATTGAAGGTAATGAGGCTGCTGTCAGGCAGTAAGCTTTACAATTAACTTTCCGTTCTCTTTTACAATGACAGCAATCCATTTATATTAAGATGTGTAAGTGGAATGTGGTAAATTCCCCTCTGTGAACTTCTGAGGGCACAGCAACAGAAGGAGCTCTCCTGTCCCTGTGCCTGGGACCACAGCACCAGGAAGGGCTTGTCCTGCTCTACCTGTTATTCAGAGGTGTTTAGCAAGTGTGACCTAGACCCAGGGCAGGCTCATCCTACTGTAGCACTGCCCATGCTGACATGACACTCCAGCGTGGCTCAAAGCACCTCTGGTCTTGCTTGAAGTGTCTTACTCTGGCCACAAAATTCTGTCAAGCCCAAAGAGCTGCTTAAGGTTCTTAAGAGAAGCTGTGCTCCAGAAATGGGGCTGGGTGCTCAGGTCTCAGACAGGTGAGGTGACCCAGCAGGCATCTATTCCCCACCCTCTGTCCAGGCACCTCTCACTTCCCCACTTCTACACTCAGGGCACAAGATAAAAAGCAGCTTTACCTGTGTCACATTATTCCTGAGCAATAACAGTGCCTGGGGGACAGACTCTCCTTCTGGAGCTGATGTTTCAGTCCTTCTTCAGTTCACTAAAACACGGGCTCAGCTCTCTTCTTTCCAGAGGACCAATGCACACAGTCAGTCTGCAAACAGCAGAGAGAGCAGCAGTGGCAGCTGTGGGGAAAGAAATAGGTCTTTCTGCAGTCCTGTGAAATGATCTGGGTTATATCACTGCACTAATCTATCAAATATCCAACCTCCTCTTTCCTGACAGAGAAAAAAACTGTTTTTCCCAAGGAGGCCGTTATTGCTGCTGCTGTAGTGGTTATAATCACAATATTTTTTGGAATTGTGGCCCGAAAAGATAAATTATTTAAGGTAAGGAAAGCTCTACTTTCACAGGAAAAAAATAGTTTGTTGCAATGCCCTGTTTTTTTCCTGCCTTTTATATTCTACTTCATAGTGTTGCTTTCCACTGTTAGAGAACTGCTACATAGTTCCTCCTGCATTAGAATTACCAGTAGATAAATCAAATATTAGATATTTTAAGGGAGGCATCACATACTTGCAAGATATTTGTAACAATATCCCTTTGGTCAGGAAATGTGAAAGATAACAAGACTGTTTCTTTCTTTTCAGTGCTTCAATAAATCAAGGGAAACATCTCTGTAAGTATTTGACTGCTTATTTGTGCTTATTCCAAATGAACTTCCTTTAAAATTGCCAGAACCTGGAAAAGGGCACTCAGCATGGCCCACACCTTCTGTGCCAGCGGAGAGTGGTCCCTGGGAATATGGCAGGACACACACAGATCCTGCCCCAGGCTCCTGGCCTTGCCCTGGCCACCCCAGCACCCTGGCTGTGCCTCTGTATGGAGGCACTGGGGATAAAAGCTGATGGTGCTTTCTGGAGCTGAACTCAGCCCAGGTGAATTCAACCCACTTATGAGGATTTTCCCAGTAGGTGATTTTTCGTTTCTTCTGTTCATTTTGCTGCAGGTAAAGAACACAGGGTTCCTGTGCACACCCAGAAAACGTCATCTCTAGGAGTGGGACTAAGGCCTTGCGTGAGATGATGAGATAAAGCACTGAAACAAGTTTTTCGGGTCAAGTTTATATGGCTTCTTTTTTTTTTTTTTTTTCCCCCCCAAAATATAACTGGTTCTTTGCACCTGTTGATTCTAAACTGCTGCTTAGAACCTCTCCATCCACCCCTCTTTGAACCTCTTAGAACCTCTCCATCCACCCCTTCTCCCAACAAATGCGCCACTCAGGCACTTTTCTCAAGGTCCTGGCAAGCTGTTGAGGCCTCATCATGCCTTGGATGGTACATCACTAATGTTGTAAATCAACCTGAGACTGCAGTGCACCGACACTGTTCTCGGAGGAGCAGGGCTGTTACTCACCAGGGAGACTCCACAGCCTGATCCAGAGCGTGATCCAGAGCGTGTCCTGGACTGATGTTCCCCAGGGCTCAGGGAGGGCCATGTCGGTGCCACCTCACGCTCCCGAGTGCTTGGCGTTGGCACACTGCCCTTGTGCCAAATCCAGCAGAGCTGGGGGTGACACCGCGGGGGTAGAGCTGGGTTGGGTACAGCGGGATGGGGATGTTCCAGCCAGGTGTCCCGTGCCCAGGGTGACACCGGCCCTGAGGGAATGTGGCTGCCTGAAGCCACACACAGCCCCTGACACTGCTGCTCCTGGGGTGGGTGTGATGGATCTGTGTGAGGGGTCTGTGTGAGGATTGGTGTGAGGGGTCGGTGTGAGGGTTGGTGTGAGGGGTCAGTGTGAGGGGCCGCTGTGAGGGGTCGCTGTGGGGGTCGGTGTGAGGGGTCAGTGTGAGGGGCAGATGTGATGGATCTGTGTGAGGGTCAGTAACAGGGGTCGCTGTGAAGGGTCGGTAA